>NC_072435.2:123197500-123397500 GCF_028878055.3 Symphalangus syndactylus | reverse complement strand
TTGCAGTGAGCCCAGATCACGCCACTGCACTCCAGCCTGGGTGACAGAGCGAGACTCAGTCTCAAAAAAATAAAATAAAATAAAATGATAAAAAAGAGTTTTACTGTTGATTGGGATGTTTTTAACTGTCTGTGAGTACAGACAGTTTTATTTCTTCCTTTCCTATCTGGATACATTTTACTTTTACCTCCTGTCTTATTGCACCAGTTAGAACTTCCAGTATGATGCTGAACAGGAGTAGTGAGAGAGGATGTTTGTCTTGTTCCTGATCTTAAGAGAGAAGCTTCCAGTTTTTTCACCATTAAGTATGATGCTGGCTGTATGTACTTGGTTTAATTTTTCGATGTTCTTTACCAAACTGAGGATGTTCCTCTCTAGTTCTAGCTTGCTAGGAGTTTTTTTTTTTCTTATCATAAATGGACATTAGACTCTGGCACATGCCTCTTCTGCGTCAGTGGATACGAGCATGTGACAAGTAGCCTTGATGTGGTGGATGGCAGGATTGATTTTCCAATGTTGAGCAAACCTTTGAAACAGAGGATAATCTCAATTACTCATAGATTTACATTCTTTTTGTACGTTGTTGGATTCATTTCACTGCAATTGTGTTGAGGATTTTATTGCCTATGTTTATGGGAGATATCGGTCTGTCCTTTTCCTCTTTTTAATGTCTTTAAATGTCTTTATTTGGCTTCGTCCTTAGGGTAATAAAGGTCTCATTATGTTTGTTGGCTTTTTTCTCCTCACTTTTTATGTTTTTATTTGAGAATTGTATATGAATCCATTTTATGTCCCTTAGTATGTCAAACTCAGCCTCCAGCAACTCATCAAAATTACCATTTAATCTTACTTTCAGTCTGCGTCTCTGGCAGCTCCAGCTCCTGGCAGGCTGAACTTTGCTGTGACTCTGTGGGTGCTTCTGTCTCCCCAGATCCCCAGTGTCAATTTTTCCCTCAATTTCAGTTTTCTGATGTTCCAAGAACAGTCACTGATTTTTAGCTGGTCCAGCCTTTCCTTGGAAAGACAGAAATGACTGCTTTCAAGTTCTCTGCATGTCAGAGCTTAAACTAGAGGCCCCAGAGCAGCAGAGCATTTCAACAAGCAGTTACGCACGCAGGACCTATGAGCCTCCTCCACTCTGGCTGCAGGGTGGACACGGCCCCATCACTCATCTCTTCTGCCTCCCTGGCCCTGTGTGCGCCACAGAATAGGACAGATTCCTCGGCAGTACATTCAAAGCCCTTCAATGAGTGTCCTCACCTGCCCCTTCAGTCCTAACTCCCAGCCAGCACTCTGACATTGCTTCCAGTGACCTGCTGTGGGGAGAGCAGCGTGGCGTGGTGGTTCCTGAACAAGACTGTAGCACAGTTGTCAGGATTCAAGCTTTTTTTTTTTTTTTTTTTTTTTTCCTCTGTTTCTCCTTTCCCCATTTATAGAATGGGGATGATAACATCCCCTTGATCCTAGACAGGTGTCACCTATTCTTACTATTAACCTTGAAAGCACAACATTGCATGCACTTTGCTTCTTCTATTTCCCTGCCCCTGGTTAATTGGTGCTTGGATAGTGAGAGCACCCTAGCACTTTTTGTGCGTGTGCATCACAGAACTTACCAGAGTCCCATGCCAATAATATTGCCACAAAAATTAGAGGAAGGCTGCATGCAGTGGCTGACACCTGCAATCCCAGCACTTTGGGAGGCCGAGGCAGGTACATCCCTTCAGCCTTCTCTGCTCAACAGTTCTTGTTATAGTCACAATTTTTCTTTTAATGATGTAAATCTTTGATTTACTTATTTTTCCTCAACGTGAATCTGTGAGCTCCATGACGGCCTGGCTTACTCAATAATAAGATCTAATAAATTGACTAATCAAGTCCAACAGATAACTCATGGGCTTGAACAGTGTTTGCAATATTATTCTACACGATCTGGTGATGAATATTGACTGAAGGCTTATAACTGGTTAGGTTCCTACTCTTGCATAAAAGATATTTAAAAAGTAAACAAACAAGAGGTTTCTCTCGTAGAGTTTATAATTGAAAGATGTGTATAAAAATTCGAGACAAATTGGAGAGAAGACTGTTCCAAATGTGTTGTGGGAAGTTTGATAAGTGCTCTAATAATATTAAACATCACAAAGAAAGGAAAAATGAACATATACATGTGTCTTGTATATACATATATGTATGTGTATATGCATGTATGTGTGTTTATGTGTGTACATATATGCATATATAATCATATGTCTATGGTCATAGATCTATGACTTGTTAAATTCTGCTGTTCTGAAATGGTGTACCTGAGCTAGAAAGGTAATGACCTCATTGAGAACATGAAAGTCATCTGGCATGTAATCTCAATGATTCCACTTGTAATCATTAATTTGTAATCTGTATGTTTTTTCATAATTTCAACACACAATTGTCATTTTAGTTGATGTTTATTATATATTAAATATTTGTGACTAAAAACCTAGCTGTTATTTAATGTAGCTATTAGTTTAGTCCTATACGTTTTTCTACATGTTCTGGAAATACATAATAATTTTATTTATATATTTTATTGTTTCATTTAATTTTTTTTTATCTTTAATTTTTTTCTTTTGATGTGGAGTCTCATTCTGTTGCCAGGCTGGTATGCAGTGGTGCAATCTCGGCTCACTGCAACCTCCATCTCCCGAATTCAAGCGATTCTCCTGCCTCAGCCTCCCAAGTGGCTGGGACTATAAGCACCTGCCACCATGCCCGGCTAATTTTTGTATTTTTAGTAGAGATGGAGTTTCACCACATTGGCCAGGCTGATCTCGAATTCCTGACCTCACGATCCTGCCTGCCTCCACCTCTCAAAGTGCTGGGATCACAGCCGTGAGCCACCTCACCCAGCCCATAATAATTTTATAATGGTCTCATAGTCAAATCTGTCTACGAAATATTGATTTAGATAACAAGTCATAAAGCATTAAGCTAAAATTGATGTCTGTTCCAAAAAGATAGTAAAAATTCATGAGTTAAATGGGGAATGTGTCTGAAAGGCAGGGACATCTCAATGTGCATTAATATAACCCAATAGACAGACAATTAGCACAACACTTAGCTGTTCAGGATTAACAGTACAGAGGAAAAAATACCACACTCTCTCAGAAAACATTTCTAAATAATAGTGCAAGAGTCAGTCATAGTTGATATTTTTATGTTCTCAAGACAGCATCACTGCAATTAAAAAAATTATAAATGTTACCAAAAGGCAAAACTTTACTGATGCCACCAATATTTGTGCTAATACTTGAATCGCTATTTTGAAGAAGTAACAACAATGTATTTAAATAAGTCTACTCTATTTTAAAAAATAGATTAGTGGGTTTTACACTGTGTACCATGAAACCCAAGGTTCCAAGATAGTAACTGCTATGTTTGGTGATGGGGTGCGGAGGAATTGGGGGAGAGGTAATTTAGTGTAACATTCATGAGACTCTGACGGAGAAGCACATTTGTTGTTGCTGTTGTTTAGGTTTCAGGTCAAAAGACAATGCTGTTAACAACAACAAACACATACAGACAAACAAAAATCAACCTGATAAAGATGAGAGAAGAGGTATATCTTCTCAGTTTTGTCCACCTGTAATAAACACAGTGACTTAAACTGTCAAGGCATTTGCTCTTGACTTGAGATACCCATTGGCATTTGCTCTCAGGGATGGCAGAGCAGCTCCGCAACGCTATCAGAAACCCAGTCTTTTTCCTTCCTTCCATGCTTCCTGTCATGCCCAGTTGCCTTGTTTCCTATGACTCGTTACAACAGTGTCCCTGAGTGGCTGTCCTAGATTCACTGTCACATCCTCACCGAGTTCCTGTGTTGCAGTGGCACTAGGATCATAAGAAGTACATCTATCCTTATGGATGTCCAAGACAGACACGCCTAGATGAGCTTTTCCTGGTCAGATTTGCAGCTGAAGGCATGATTGGGATTCAACAAAGTGATTGGGGTTCAGTAGGAAGTAATGATCACATCCTGTCCCACAGTTCTGCTACAAACACATCCTTAAATTCCAGAGCTGCTCAAGAGGAACTTGTGTTTTCAAAACTTTTGAGGGGATAAAAGAATATGAGACCAAGTGAGGTATAAGTCCCAGTGAGGTGAACATAAATCAACATGAATTAGTCACTGAAAGGAGGACTATCATTTTTTTTCCATCAGACTGAATTGTAACAAACAAGAAGACATATCAGAACACACATCGGTTCTAGATGTCGGTCTCCTTTTCAAATGAATGCGGTCTATCCTCCATGTCAGTTTAATTTCTCCAGGAAACAAACACTAAGGCAGAGTAAGACGTGTGAGATGTATTGAGCATAGCATTGGTGATAGATGGACAGGGAGAAACAGTAGGAAGGGACAACCATGTCACAATGCAGGTCTGACACCCGCGAAAGGACAGGTTGAAGGAAAGAAGATCAGAGAGGCAGAGCTCCAGGTGGCAGTGGTGCTCTGAAAAAGTATTGGCCAGTCCATCACGGAACTCATGGGAGGGCTACCCACGGACACATCTCGCTCTGAGTAAGATAACCAGACCCAGGACTCCATGCTGTGCTGCATAAGTGCTGTGGCTGGGGACTGCTAGCGTACTGTGCTCTTTGCACAAAAATTCTTGAAATCTGAATGGTACAATTCCATAACAGCTTTAAATGGCATATTAGAAAATCATTTTAGGAACAAGAACAATAGAAAATGTAAACAAAATAGAGTATCACTGAAACTTCCCTAACTCTATCACTCAAGAATAAAATGTCTGAATATTTGAGTCATGTTCTTCATGCAAATATAAACCTATACATGTTGAATCACAAAAGATTAAATGGTTACAACAAGGATGACTTAAATTGTTAAATCATTTTGACTTTCACTAACATTTATAAGATGATGTCACACATATAAAAAGTTACACTTCCAAACCAAATTTAACATGAAAAAAATGAAAGAATATACTATGCTCCTTTTATGTATTACTTATGGGTACGGAGCCCCAGTGTATAGGAAGGAGATGTATTTTAAAGATGGAACTTCACTACAGACTATGAATAGCTTTTGGGACTGAGCTAAACTACAACCCACTGGAAGCTGTTTCAAAGCATATTCCTCATTGCCGTGCTATTTCTATCTCAGTTTTACAAGCCATTTTGAAGTCTTTTACAGACCAAATCAACACCCTTTAAACACGTCTCCCCTACTGAAATCAATAACCCATTAGGTCAATGAATTCTTTGGCTTCTCTAAACTTGAGAAATGGTGTGTCATTTTAAACAGTTTCAGCTGAATGACTTCAGCTCCTAACCTCTGGCCAGTTTTAAATAACCACTTGCTGCTCAAATAATAACAGGCACATGGTGAGGCTAAATTGTATTTTGGTAAAAGTCTAAACAATTAAAATCCATAAGAAAAATTTTTCCCTTGAAGAAATGAATTTATAGCATATAGAAATTTGTTTTCATTGAAAATGGGTAAGCAAGTGCTGCAAATTTTTACCAATTAAATTCTGACCTTGTTTCTGCAACTTCTACTTTTCTTCCTTAATGATGTCTTTTTAACTAAAATGCTGATGTACAATTATTTATATTGCTTGGCTTTTCTGTGTCCATCCTCTTTCATAAACCCTTAAATGAGAAATATATCAACTATCTCACTTATCTTCTGAAAACCTAATGAGCAAACAATGTGAATGTATTTCAAACACACACATACACACACACACACACACACACACACACCCTGGTGGAACTAATGAGTACAGACAAAATGTAGTTTTGCATTGCGGGCTTGAGTAATTTTATTTTACTCAAATCTGTGTTATCATTATAATAAAATTTTTTTCTTTAAAAAAGACATGAAACTTAAAATACTAAATAAAAATTAAAGGGCGATAATATCTGACATGTGCAGAGATACGCTATTTTTCTAGTAACATTAATGTGCAGAGATATGCTATTTTCTAGTAACTAAGTGTTAATTTTAATTTTTCTTTGGCTTCTTTTTTTTTTTTTTTTTTGCTTGTAGAGATACACCAAAGCATCTTTGACAATGAATTGGGGTATATACATGCTGCTATGACTTCCGAGGATTGGAATGAGTAACTGTATCTGAAGTTCTGAGGCATTAGCAGTGAATATATCCCACTTCTATGTAATACCACCCCTTTTTTGTACTTGACAGTTTTATACTATTTTTGCTTTCAAGGCAGATGCTTGAAAAAACACAAACATCACTGCCACCACCATCATTACTTCAAATATCACTACCACCAACATCACTACCTCCAATATCACCACCACCACCATCATCACCCACATGATCACCTCTAACATCATCATCACTTTCAGTATCACCACCACCACCATCATCATCACCTCCATTATCACCATTACCATCATCATCACCACTATCACCACCGCCACCATCATCATCACCTCCATTATCACCACTACCATCATCATAACCATCACCACCACCACCATCATCACCTGCATGATCACCTCTAACATCATCATCACTACTATCACCACCACCACCATCATCACCCACATGATCACCTCTAACATCATCATCACTTTCAGTATCACCACCGCCACCATCATCATCACCTCCATTATCACCATTACCATCATCATCACCACTATCACCACCACCACCATCATCATCACCTCCATTATCACCATTACCATCATCATCACCACTATCACCACCACCACCATCATCATCACCATCACCACCACCACCATCATCACCTGCATGATCACCTCTAACATCATCATCACTACTATCACCACCACCACCATCATCACCCACATGATCACCTCTAACATCATCATCACTTTCAGTATCACCACCGCCACCATCATCATCACCTCCATTATCACCATTACCATCATCATCACCACTATCACCACCGCCACCATCATCATCACCTCCATTATCACCACTACCATCATCATAACCATCACCACCACCACCATCATCATCACCATCACCACCACCACCATCATCACCTGCATGATCACCTCTAACATCATCACTTTCAGTATTACCACCACCACCACCATCATCACCTCCACTGTCACCACCATCACCTCCAATATCACCACCACCACCATCATCTGCACTGTCACCTCAACCATTATCATCACTTTCAGTATCACCACCACCACCATCACCTCCATTATCACTACTATCATCATCATCACCACTATCACCACCACAACCATCACCATGACCTCCACTATCACCACCATCACCTCCACTATCAGCACCACCAAGATCGTCATCTGCACGATCGCTTCTAATATCATCACTTTCAGTATCACCACCACCATCATCATCACTGCCTCCACTGTCATCACCATCAACTCCACTATCACAACCACCAACTCCACTATCACCACCACCGCCATCATCACCTGCGTGATCACCTCTAACATCATCATCACTTTCAGTATCACCACCACCACCATCATCATCCCCTCCACTATCATGACCATCACCTTCACTATCACCACCACCACCATCATCACCTGCATGATCACCTCTAACATCATCATCACTTTCCGTATCACCACCTCCATTATCACCACTACTATCATCATCACCACTATCACCACCACCACCATCATCACCATTATCACCACTGCCATTGTCATCACTACTACCACCACCACCACCATCAACATCACCTCCATTATCACCACTGCCATCATCATCACCACTATCACCACCACCACCACCATTGTTACATCCACTATCACCACCATCACGTCCAATATCACCCCACCACCTGCAGTATTAGCTCCAAAACTATCATCACCTCCACTATCACCACCACCGTCATCACCTCCATTATCACCACTACCATCATCATCACCACTATCACCACCACCATCATCACCCCCACTATCATCTCCAAAACTATCATCACCTCCACTATCACCACCACCACCATCCTCACCTGCACTGTCACCTCAACTATTATCACCACTTTCACTATCAACACCACCTCCGTTACCATCACCTCCATTACCATCACCTCCACAATCATCACCACCACCATCATCATTACCTTTACTGTCTCCACCATCACTATCACCTCCAGTATCAACACCACCACCATCTCCTCCACCACCATCCCTTCCGCTATCATCATCTCCACTATAACCACCACCACCACCATTATCACTTACACCACCATTATAACCTCCACTATCACCTCTGCCATCATTTCTTTCACTATCAGTACCACCATCATCACCATCACCTCCACCAACATCCTCACCTCCACTACCACCACCAGCAACATCATCACCTACACCATCACCTCCACCCACATCAGCACCTTTACTATAACCACCACCACAATCGTCAGCACCTCCACTATCACTATCACCACCACCACCACCATCTCCAGCAGCAGCATCACCTCCACCATCACTACCACCATCACAACCTACGCAATCACCATTAATCCCACCCTCACACCATGAGGATAACCATCATTCTTGTTTTGCTTTTTTTTTTCCCTTGAGTTTCTCCCAAGGGTCTGTCTAAGCCATTGTGCCTACACACAAACGTAACACTGACTTCACCAGCAATACCGTTCCCCAGAACAGATTGTGTTCATTCTGTTTCTCACTATAGCATCTGTAGGCATAGCCTTCCTGGACCCATTAGAGAACAGTCCCCTCCCCACAGGAACAGCCTCCTTGCTCTGGCCTCCTGCTTTGAATCCTGACCTTGAAAGAAAGTGACTGCATGACTTCAGGCAAAGTATTTCACTACTTTCTGAACCTCAAGTTTCCCATCTCTAAATTCAGGATTCTGGAGTGGAAGATATCTTAGGTTTCTTTCAGCTAGAAACGTCTATATTTATAATTTTAATAAGGCACTATTTATATATAATCAGAAGACTATATTTCAGTCTTAACAAGAAGAATTGCATTTCCTTAACTGGAACACTGAGAGATAAATATGTAAAAATCCACACTGTATATGTATACAAACAAATACAAATATTATATGGATATGTCACTAAAATTTTTTTCAAATTTCTGAGATGTTCTGAGATATTCATTCATGACTTTATAAATATTTACCAGGAATATCACTTAGCTTTTGCTAACCAACCCAACCCTTAGTTACTTCAAATGACAAAAATCAACTTGATTTCAATACTATAGGTTAGGGTTCTGAGCATAGCTCAGTTAGAACAGTTTGTCTGTGCTTCATGTGGTGTGGGCTGGGGTCTCTCGAGTATTCATGGTCAGCTGATAACCATGCTTATCTTCATTATTATACAAATAAATGGGAAAATGTAATTAATAAGGAGGAAGATATTTTATTTCAATGAATAGAAACAGACACTGGAACGACACAGATAATAGAACTAACCCATAATAATAAAATAGCTGTCATACATATATATGTCCTATATGTATATGTATATGATAGAAATAGCTATTATGTATATATGTATAACGATTTTATTAATATATTATATAAATAATATATTTTATAAGTAGTATATATTACATATAAATACATAATGCATATTATTAATATACAATATGGTATATATTAATACACAATGTGTTGTTATTAATATATAACGTAGTATATATTAATTTATATTTTATTATTAATATATTGTATTATTATTATATTATATGCATGTTTTATATGGTCAAAATGATATTGAAAAGTGTGGGTGTAAGTGGAGATATGGAAACAAAGGCCCAAATTAAACCTCTAGAAATGGAAAATCATACATGTGTGTATACTCTAGGATTAATAGCACTATCAGAAAAAGGCAGTGAACTTGAAGATACAGCAACTGAAAATTATCCAAAATGTAACACAAAGATAAAAGCCAGGAGGAAATGAGCAAACCATCAGTGAGCTGTGAGAGAGTATCAATCAGCCTGATGTGTATTTAATTGAAGTCACAGAAAAAATGGAGGGGAGATGTTCGAATAAGATTTTTTTAAAAATAAAATCTATACATCTGCAGATTTAAGGAACTCAAGGATCCTCAGTTACAATGAACATGAACAAAACTATGCAAAGTCGTATCATAATTTGTTGAAAACCAAAGTTAAAGAAAGCATCTTTAAAAAGGATGCGTGGCCAACATGGCGAAACCCCATCTCTACTAAAAATATAAAAATTAGCCAGGCATGGTAGCGGGGTCCTGTAATCCCAGCTACTCAGGAGGCTGAGGCAGGACAAACTCTTGAACCCGGGAGGTGGAGGTGCAGTGAGTCACAATTGCACCACTGCACTCCAGCTGGGTGGCAGAGCAAGACTGTCTTAAAAAAAAAAAAAAAAGGATCATTATGTACAGAAGGACAAAATTAACAATGACAGCACAATTCTCAGCAGAACCAGTGCCAGTAAGAGGGTGGTGAAGCGACTTTAGATTAATGCACAAAAGTATGTCATCCTAAAATTCTAAATCCCACAGAAATATTTTTCAAAAATGAAGGAGAAATGAAGATGTCTTCAGTTAGGCAAAAGTTGAGAGATTGAAAACCACCATATCACTGAAAGGAATATAAAAAAGTTAATCAGACAGCAGAAAATAAAAGCAACTGGAACTCTAGTCTACAGAAAGGATTAAAGAATATAAGAAATAATAAATATGTGGGAGAATTATAAAATGATTATTATTTCTTAAATATCTTTAAAAGATAAAAGACTGCTTAAGGAAGAAAAACAATTATTGTGAGATTTAGGCTTAAAACGTAGAAATAAACTGTGTGACAGCAAGAGTACAAAAGTTGGGCGGGAAACATTGGAAATGTATTCCTATTAGTTTCCTGTACCATACATGGAGTAGCACATTATTACTTCATAGTAGGTTGCAATGAATTCAAATTACAGACTATAAATCTTAAATCACCCATATGAAAAATGGGAAGCTAATAGGAGAATATGGAATTTAAAGTGGAAGTAAATAACAGTTAAAATGTAAATAAAGGCAAAAGATGTTAAAAGGGAATAAAAATAATAGAGATACATAAAGAAAATTAATAACGAGATGTTTGATTTAAACCTAACCATAGCAGTAATTGATAAAATATAAGCGGTCAAAACATCACAATAAAAAAGACATAAATTGTGAAATTGGATATAAACAAGCAAACTATATGCTTTCTACAAGAAACTTAAATCAAAAAACAAAAACAAAAAAAACCCCAAAAACACAATGATAAACCCAGTGTAAATATAAAGACACAAGTTAGATTAAAATAAAAATATAGGAAAATATTCACCCTGGAAATACTAATTTTAAAAAGCTGAAGAGGCTTTATTAACATCAGATAAGTAGGTTTCAAAAAAAGCACTATTGCTGTGAATTAGGGTCATTTCCTAATGAAAAATGAGCCATCGATTGAAAGATACAATAATATCAAATGATTATGTACCAATAAAAGACCTTCTAAATATATGCAGCAAACACTGATGGTGCATAAAGTAGAAATAGACACACCCACAATTATAGTTAGAGAAAAAAAATTACCAACAAACACATACTACCATAACAGTATTAAAATCAATGACCTGACTGTTTACGTTAAAACATCAGAAAAAGAAAAAGAAAGCATATCAAGCCCATAGGAAACAGAAAAAAAAAAAGTAATAAAAAATAGAAGTCAATGAAGCAGAAAAGAGAAAAAGAAGTAGAGAAAAATCACTGAAACCAAAAGAACATTTGTGTCAATACTCAAAGTTGGACTGAGGTTCTTTTAGTAGAGAGATGTTTTCCTTCCTCTATAATGTGTGGGTTTTACAGCCAATAATTGTTGCTCATTCAATAAAACCTCAGCTGTAACAGTTTCCTCTTGATGCCTGCAGACCTGCATTTCCTTCATTGGCAAGGAAGGAAAAGCGTTATGAAGTTGTAACATTTGATCTCCATCTGAACTTTTTTCTGAGCATTTGTCTTTGGCCCTGATGTTCATGTTTCATCAGATTGTCAAACCTTCTTCTATGATGCAACACCAGCTTGTGTCCCCATCAACAGACTGATGTTATTTGTTTATGGGATGAGAAGCAATACCTGAGGTTTTTCCTCTGGAATTAACATACAGTCCCAGCAGGAGAAGGGACAGTGAGCCTTTTGGGGCATCACCATTGTAGGTGTATAAAAACGTTTCTCAGTCATTGAGTGTTTTGCATTTTCCTGTAGTCAGAACTAATTTACATTTCATGTTTCTCATCCTCATTTTTGTCCACTCACAGCAGGAGCTAGCACTTTTTAGCTAAAAAATAAATTTTGGAGATGGGAATCCAGGAAAATTCCCTTCCTGTCATTCTTTCAACTAAACAAGATTACCTATCGGCTGGGTGTTTCTTTCAATCTGTGTGAGATGTTTAAATCGGAGGCTTTTCTCCAACAGCTCCTATTAATCAATAATCCACAAATAAATTTGTATTTTTGAAGTGTCAGGTAATTATAAATCAGATCCTAGGTTAAAAACAACAGTAAAAAATGCTTCCCAGATTCAGATTTGATTGAGAAGCACAGACTCCGATGGCATTAGAAATAAATTTGTTGATCGTCAGAGATGACTTTAGAAAAATATCCAAAATTTCTTTCTATGAATAGCAACAATAATACTAGTAGTATACTGCCCTAGTTAGCACTTAGGAGATATTACAACCCACAATAATTTTTTTAAACCAGAAAGGTACAGAGATTAATGTGAAATGGAGAAATGTCTACGTTAAGATGGAGAATTTCACATTAGTTTCCCCTACTAGAATGTAAGTTACATGAAGACAGGTGGATGTACTAGTATCTAGAATGATGTTTCACAGAGGATGGTTAATGAATGTATTTGAAAATAAAAACAAATGAATTGGATAAACGGGTTATGTTTTTTTGTTTATTTGCTTATTCAATGACAATTTTCCTTAGTTCTGTGGCAGATATGTTGCCCTGATTTACAGGTGTCCACTTCTCCTGAACACATGGGGAGGGGCTGTGCTTGTTGGCTTTCTTCAAGTTAGGCAGGGGAATTTTCTTTGAGTAGTTAATAACGTGTGAGTGGAAATTATCCACAGCTGGAATAATTTGATTGCTGGCATTTCCCTTTCTGCGCTCATTCCTGCGGTGTGATCACGGAAGCATGTGCCAATATTGTCATCCATCACACTGAGTCCCCAAGTGAATACAATCAGCTAGGCCTCACCTCCGAGACCAACCGACTGTGCATCTTTAGCACGACTGCAAAATAGTTCCTTGTTGCTTTAAGCCAGAGATTGGCAAACTTGTTTTTTTCTACAGACCCAGATAGTAAGAACTTTAGACTCTTCCTGAAGCTACTCGTAACCTCTGCTCTTGGAGAGTGGTATCAGTCATACGCAGTCTGGAAACAAATGGGAATGGCTGTGTTCCAATAAAACTTTATTTACAATAGCAGTTTGTGGATTTGATTTGGCTCTTGGACCATAGTTTGCCAAGCCCCACCTTATGGCACTGAGATTCCAGGGTTGTTAACACAGTGTAACCTAGCCCATCTTGACAAACACACCACCACAGTTTTCTAAACATGATGATGAATAAGGTGGTCTCTGACCTCAAGAAATTAGATGTCTAGAAGAATAGCTACTTAATACTAAAGAGTCAGTGCAAGGTGATTGGTGTAATGGATGGATATCATCGTCTACCACCACAGATTATGGAGGTTTTTTTTTTTTTTTTTTTTTTTTGAGATGGAGTTTCACTCTTATTGTCCAGGCTGGAGTGCAATGGTGAGATCTCAGCTCACTGCAACCTCTGCCTCCCAGGTTCAAGCAATTCTGCCTCAGACTCCCAAGTAGCTGGGATTACAGGCATGTGCCACCACGCCCAGCTAATTTTTTGTATTTTTAGTAGAGACGGGGTTTCATTATGTTGGCCAGGCTGGTCTTGAACTCCTGACCTCAGGTGATCTGCCCGCCTCAGCCTCCCAAAGTGCTGGGATTACAGGCGTGAGCCACCGTGCCCAGCCTGGATGTCCTTTTTAGACACTTATTTTTTAGTAATTACACTTTTAAATTTTCCATTGCATTGGGTTGTTGTGACAACCCCTCACCCATGACATAATCAAGCCTTTTCTTCATACCATACTTTTCATGTAACTCTTATCTCGACTGCCACTAAAAGTGAATACGAGCCCCGAGGCCCGATCTACCAGCAACCGGCCCAGTGGCTCCTGCCTGTGCAGCAGGTGTATTGTCCCAGTATGTGGTTCCTTCTTTATAGACAGGGACCAAATTACAAGAGGCAGATTTTATTGTTTGAATCATTTGAAAGGGGCATTCTAAGTCACCACTGATTTTGCAAGAATTGGGCACTATTCAGTGTGCACTCACTCATTTGTATATTATTACCATTTACATTAAAGTCTAAAATATCTCAAAAAAATGACCGCAAGATGGCACTAGTGTTTTTATCTTGGTGGTGGGATTAGGTGCAATAATGATTTTTCTCTGTGATTTTTGGTGCCTTCCAAATTTCTCTCTAATGAGCATGTATTACATTTGTACTAAAAAAAGCAATTTATATAAAAGGAAAAGCATTACCATTGTTATTCTTAATAAGCCTCTTAATTATTGGGTAGATATTACACATTCCACGCCAAGTTGCACACAACCAGAACAGTCAGTTTCTACAGAATTCTCTAGAGCTAGGAGAGCAAATTATGCTCAGCTTCCATGCGCTGTCTCCCTGTACATGGTGTTTGCCTTGGGTAATGTGGTGAGAGGAGTTCAAAGACCAAAGCCTTGCCTCCAAAAGAGACGGGATTGATTAATCACGTCTGCTTCAGGTTTAGGATAGGTAAGCAAGGATATACTTACTATGTGTTTGACTAGCCTGAATTTATAACACCATTATAAGACAATAGTGATTAAACATCTTTACTGGTGCTAATGAGAATGGAAGTCATATAAAGCCAATAAAGTCTTTCCTTCTATCATAAAATTCTCATCACCCCGAATCTAATATGTGATGCTTAATACTACCAATATCACCAGATCCCAGAGATGCGACCACCTGTGGGGTAAAGGGTGAATTGTGAAGAAGTGAATAACATATCTCTTATTATCTCTGCATAAATAACACTGAAGATAATATTAAAAATGCAACTGCACATTTAATCATATATGCAAATCATGTTTCTAGAAAATAAATTGAGAAATTAAACTTGTCAGCTCAACCCTAGACTAAAACTTACACGATTAATTCTTACTTTGTTTTCTTTTAAGTAACATACAGACTATCAAAGATTTGGATCTTGTAGGTTACTATGAAAATTGCCTAAGGAAAACAATACTTATAATTTTACATTTTTGAGGTCACTTTTGCATGATAGATAAGCAATTCAGTTACTTAGTTACAGGTGCTTTTACACAGAGTAATTTATTTTCTCTCATCTACATGATGCTATTTCATCCTTCAAAACTATCTTTTTAATAGAGCATTATTGCCTTATAATTGACATATAATAAATTGCATATATTTAAAGTATGCAATATGATAAGTTTTGAAATACGTTTATACCAATGGAATTATTACCACAATCAAGATAATGAACAATAATATCTTTCCCAAAAGTTTTCTTCATGGCTGTTTGTATTTCGTCACTCCCGCTCTAGGCAACACTGGATTGACTTTCTGTCACTATAGATTAGTTTAAATTTTCCGTGATTTTGTGCAAATGGAAACACATGGTGTGTAGTCCTTTTGTCTGCCTTTTTTTTTTCACTCAGTGTATTTATTTGGATGTTCATCATTTATGCTGTTGGGTGTACCAATAACTCATTCTTTTTTACTGCTGGACAGCACTGCCTTGTACAGATATACAGCAAAGTGTTTTTCTGTTCACATGTTGATGGACATTTGGGCTGTCTCTACTCTTTTGGCTAATGCAAATAAATCTGTTGTGAACATTCACGTACAACTTGTAAGGAGATACCCTTTCATTTATTTTGAGTAAATACCTTGAGTGTGACTACTGAGTCATAGGGTGGGTGTATAGTTAACTGTTTAAGAAACTGCCAAAATTATCCAACGTATTCCAAATCACGTACATTTTTACATTCCCACTAGCAATGTGTGAGAGTTCCAGGCCCTCTGCATCCTCACCAATATCTGGCATGATCAATCTTTCTAATCTGGCATATTTTAATAGGAGGGTAGTGGTGTCCCATCGTGGTTTTGATTTGCATTTCCATGGTGAATAATGATGTTTAGCATCTCTACGAACTTTTTTCTTGCTTTTTTTTTTTTTTTTTTTTTTTTTGAGATGGAGTCTTGCTCTGTCACCCAGGCTGGAGTGCAGTGGCGCGATCTCGCCTCCCTGCAAGCTCCGCCTCCCGGGTTCACACCATTCTCCTGCCTCAGCCTCCCGAGTAGCTGGGACTACAGGTACCTGCCACCACCCCTGCCTAATTTTTTTTTGTATTTTTAGTAGAGACGAGGTTTCACCGTGCTAGCCAGGATGGTCTTGATCTCCTGACCTCGAGATCCTCCCACTTCGGCCTCCCAAAGTGCTGGGATTACAGGCTTGAGCCACCGCGCCCGGTCTACAAACTCTTATATTTCATCCTTTTCTCTTTTTTTATTAGATTAATGTTATATTATTTGTGGAAACATTTTACATATTCTGGATCCAAGCCTTTCATCAAAAAAAATACATCATTCACAAACATTTCCACCCATCCTTGTCTTTTGATCAGCAGGTCTTCATTTTTATTCAATCAAATACATTATTTTCAGAATCTGTTATGAATCATGCTATTTTCAGAATCTATTATGAATCATGCTTCAGATTTATAGTAAATAAAACTTTGACTTCACTTCATACAATTTTATCCTAATTTTCTTCTAGAAATCTTATAGGTCTTTGATCTATTTTGAGTTACCTTTCACGTATGAGGAGGCGCATGGGTAGAGATTGTTTAGTATATGGTTATTGAACTGCAGCAATTCATTCTCCACCTACTCTCACCTAGGAACTTCAGACACTCTTGTCTTCCTGTAATTCCATCTCTGCCTCTTCAACTGGAGACATGTAAGTTCTGCCACTACCTTCCTCTTTACTTGGCAGCCTGGGATTTTTCTCTAGGTAGTAAGCTCAAGCAATTGTAGGGCTCGCCTCATTTATTTCTCCTCTCTCAGTGACCAGTTGCCCTGCACTGCCTGAGGCTCGAGGTCAGAAACTCTTGTTTCAAATATTTTTTCCTATTTGTTGTGCCAGCCAGGAAGGTAAATTCAGACCCTTTTATTTCACATGGACCAGCAAGGGAAGTTCTTTTTAATCCAAAATCTATTTTAAAATAAATTCTCTATTAGGTACAAAAAATCAAAGCAAATTCTAGAAATCACCAAGTCACATGCTATCAAATGACTGGCAGTACAGCAAGTTCATCACCACAGTATGTACATGGTGTGAGAAACTACTATGATATTTAGTCACGGTTAACAACCTGGCAATCAATCCAATTCTTCATGTCAGTATGGGGAAGTAAATTCCTGGATACTAGAGAAGGCATATGGAGTTCAGGTTGAGATTTAAGTTTTCCAAATTGGTTTCACATCAATTGCATTCATTCTTTGCGTAGGGTGATCTTCTCCCACATGATTAAAAACATGCCTATTCTCATTTATATATTCACATGTTATAAGCAGCTAAAGTTATCCAAATGTATGCATAAATGTAAGACATTTGCATAGCAACTTTAAAATATTTATTTTCCAAGCATTCTCCATTCTATCTTCCTGTTTTATGGTTTGGTATATACAGAAATATTGGCAAGGTTTTTATGATATGCGACACTATATAACCAATTTGTAGATCTTTTTTATTTTTCTTATAAAATAAGCCAAACATTGTTCCAATCAATCCATCTTTCTTCTTAATTAATGCTTTCTTCTTACGCGATGCTTGCAGGGATTTTTGAAGCTCTAAAATGAAGTATAAATTACATAGAGAAATGAGAAAAAAATTATGTATGTTCCTATCTGTGGCATTTTAATTTTTTCAACTGTTTAGTAATGTTGATTTGAACTAGCCATCATATTTACTAGCAAATGCTAAATCAAGAAATATTCTAAAAGTTTACTAGAAAGAAAAATCTGAAAAGATCAGTGCAGAGAAGGCACAGCCTTCATTTTTGTTTTTCCTGAAGAGTAATTCTCTTTTTATTTGTGCTTTCCTTCTCTACCAGAATAATGGAACACATTAAATTGTTCTAAACTCCCTTGGAAAACATTCTGTTCACTCCCAATACTTTTCATAATATTAGTCCCAAGAGTTTGACTAAGAAACATTTTGGGAAATCATTGCTATCCAAAAATACACTTATCTTTTTTACTCCAAGAGAAGTATAAATTCATCTTTAATACTTTTTCTTCCCACATTCTCTCTCATTTATATGATATGGGTATGCAATGTAAGAGAAGCAGAAGAAAAAAAAGGAGAGAAAGCAAGGGAGTTAGTGAAGGAATTTAGCTTGCATTAGCCATCTAACCTAATCCTAATTAACATTCCTATGGGGCGCTACTAAGGTTACCAGAATTTTATACATAACAACAAAACCAGCTATCACTTATGACACATCTACTGTGTTCCGAGCGATGGGCTGTGCACTTTTACACGCATTATCTTATTCTCGGAAGCAACAGATGTGATCGATCCTATTATTACACTCGTTTTTATAGATTTGGCATTTCCCCACTGGCGAGGTGCAGGGTTGGGACGTACTCCCAACCACATGATATGATCTCTGGTGAGGGGACCGTCATGTGCTTGGCAGGGATCCTAACACTCAATAAAAATTAGCTTAAAATAGCGTGATCCTGGAACCAAGTCTGAGCCCCGGGGTTTACCTTGCCAAGCACAGAACAACTAAGACAATAATTTTAATGAAAACAAAAAAATGGCGACTTTCTACCAATTATGAAGATGTATGATTTCTCTGTAGTAATTAGGATTGTGGTGTGGGAACAAGGGTAGCCCATAGAATTCAGGCCTGTCCATGTATCCTGTTTTGGCTGGTACATCCTTAGCAGATGTGATGGGAGCAGAGGCTTTCCATGGGCTTTCTGGGCTTTGCTTGAGCACTTGTGCTCCAGTCCCAGATGGATGCTTCCTCTTTGGATTTCACTGACATTTAAAACGGGGCCAATGCAATGATGCAATATCATCCCCAGCCTCCTGTCTGAAATGCCATCCAGCCATTTTCTCAAGCACTCTACCTTAGAGCTACCTCTGTTCCCTTTTATCTGAGACTCTCTCCCATCCTCAAGTTCTACCTTTTAACATCCACTTTTGTGTCAATTCCATCAGTGACCTACATTTTCCAGTCCATTAGACTGAGATCATATTAGGAAATCATCAAATTAGGCATTGCTGGATGCCAACCCTTAATGGGCATTGGAAATGTCAAGGGGTAGAGAGCAAGATCTTTACTGAATCCCTCTCAGTGAGAGAGATGTATAGAGTAAGAAAAAATATCCCCAGCATGGGCAACGTGGCGAAATCCCGCCTGTACAAAAAAACACAAAAATTAGCCAGTTGTGGCGGCATGTGCCTGTAAACCCAGCTACCCAGGAGGCTGAGGTGGGAGAATTACTTGAACTAGGGATACTGAGGCTGCAGTGAGCCAAGACTGCACTACTGCACTCCAGCCTGGGTGGCAGAGTGAGACCCTATTCCAAAAAAAATAAAAAGAAAAATAAAAAAGAAAAAATATCCAGTCATATTTTCTAAGAGAATATTTCTGATTAACCACATGGTCTGTTGTTGTTATTGTTAGTCTTGTTGTAGTCCTTCTTTTTGCTTTTGTTAAAGTAGATGTGCAAATTAGGGGCTAGAGCTGAATTGCTCAGAACAATAAAAGTGAAAGAGAACAATGATTACCTCTGACCACTCTTCCCCCATAGATTACTCTCTCTTTCTCCTAAATAATTGCTGTTATAGTTTTAAAATACTGACTTTAAGAACTGCAGGCTTGTTAGCCAGTCCAGAACACACACATTTAACTCAATACAGTCCTATTGTGTGTTACAGGAAATGTTTCCTTTCCACAGAAAATTCCAAACTAGGACCATGTCACTCTCTAAAGCGTTGGTCCGAAGATGGGGAAACGGCCTGGAAAAATTTAGAGCCCTTGCTGGAGTTCGTTTTTGGCCTGAGCCAGTTTTCCTGTAGTGAATGCAATAATAAGATTCCCTGCTCTAGTTCTGTGTTGGGAACACTGTGAAGGCAATGTTCTATTTACTTTTGAAGTTTTCCTAATTCTCAGACAGCAGTGCCTCAAACCATTTCTAATAGTAAATAGATTAAAGACGCAATGTGAAATTTGAACACTGTCACTAATGTGAGAGTTTTGAATATCTGCTTGGCAGAGATCCTAACACTAAAACAAGCACATCTAAACGAAAACAAAAGGGAACCTGCTCCCTCTTCCCCTCCATGGCAAAAATTCTTGACATTATGTAAAATTTCTCAAGTGCAGAAATACTGTAAAAATTCCAAATCAGTGGGTCTAACTTTTCTAGGATCCTGCTCTAGATGAGGCCGGAGAACTCATGTTTCTGGGAGAAGGGTCCCCTGACAGCTGAGGGCTGTAGTCTGTGATGCCCGGTGGCAGACAGTGACGGGAAGGGGAAGCCAGGGTTTTACTCTCATTTACTTCCTGCCACAGGCAGCATCCTGGTGGCAGCTGAGTCTCCCGTGTGGATCCATCTCCCTCTGCATGGGTTTGCTATGGTTCAAGATTTAAATCTAAGACCCAGGCTCCCACCTTCAATAACATCACCATGTCCCTTTGTCTGTCTAGCTGAGGGTGAAAGCCACTTGTGTCAGTCGTTACTATCTGAGTGGCTTTTCAATCACCTCTGCAGAAATTTCCCTGAATTAAATTCCTTCTGTTTGAAATGCCTGTGCTGCCTGCTTTCCTGAATGAAACAACGTGAGAAGATAAATTTACCGCTGCAAACATTTATTGAACATCTACTTTTTGCCAACACTGAGAAAATTCCCTGTTGTCCTAAGACAAGACATTTCTCAGTGAAGGCAGTGTTCTCCAGACCACTCCTCCCAGCCCCAGGTTACTTGGTTCTGCTTCTCCTTGTTGGGGTCTCTTCACCTGCAGGCTGACATCCTGATGCCTGCCAACACACTTGTGAGGATGCAGCGACTTCGCCACAGGGACCCTATCATTGCTCCAATGCCAAGCAGAAGGTTCCAGACGCAGTATCTCTCCTGTAAGCATTTTAAGGAGTGTTGTTGCTCCTAAGCTTGGTGCTCCCACAACTTCCAGGGCAAAGTTCTAGAATTTTATCTCCCACTTGGCTTAAGGTGAGAGACAAATACTCCTCTTTCTAGGTCAAAAGTAAGAGGGACTCTCAGTTGATGTTAACTCTTTCAAATGGGCTTCTCTCTTTCACATCCACTTCCTGAACTCTTCAACTTCCAAACTTTTGTATACTCTGTTTTCTAGTATGCAGATGGATAATCTAGCAATTTGCTTTGGAATATGAGAATATTTGCCTATACCACTGGTTAGGAGAGCAAGTTTCACCTTAAAACATACAGTAACAAATGTAAACAATCATACAGCCACACCCAGGGACCTAATTCTGATAGCCATGGAAACATGCTTCAGACTATTCAGGGAGTGTAGCCAACAGGCTTCAGCTGCTCTGCCCCAAAATTCATCCCCACATTTGCTCAGTTTTAAAAATAGCCTTGTTGAGATATATAATCCAATGCCATACAACTCTCCCATTTAAAGTGTATAGGGCCAGACTCCGTGGCTCATATCTGTAATCCCAGCACTTTGGGAGGATCACCAGAGGACAGGAGTTCGAGACCAGCCTGGCCAACATGGTGAATGAAACTCCATCTCTACTAAAAAATACAAAAAATAGTCGAGTGTGGTGGTACGTGCCTGTAATCCCAGCTACTCGGGGAGGCTGAGGTATGAGAATCACTTGAACCTGGGAGGCACAGCTTGCAGTGAGCCAAGACTGCCCCACTGCATTCCAGCCTGGACAACAGAGTGAGACTGTCTCAGAACAAAAAAAAAAGTGTGCAGGTCAAATAATTATTTTACTGTATTAAGGGAGCTGTGCAACTGTCATCTCAGTCAATTTCAGAACATTTTTATTATCCTCCCCCAAAATGTTGTACCCAGTAGCAGTTGCTTTTCATTTTTTTTCCCAATCTCACCAGTCCTGGGGAATTACTAACCTACTTTATTTCTCTATAGATTTGCCTATCCTGGTCATTTTCTATAAATGGAAACATACGGTATGTGACTGGTTCATTTCAGTCCACATAATGTCTTCCGGGTTTGTCAATGCTGTTGCATACTGAAGGAATTTCTTCTTTTTAAGGCTAAATAATACTCCCTTGTATGTGAATATCATGTTGTCTTTATCCATTCATTTTGCGATGAACATTTATATTGTGTCCATAGCTTGGCTATTGTGAATAATGCTGCAGTGAACATGGGGGTGCAGATGTCTCTTCAGAATCCTAATTTTATTTCTTTTGGATATACACACAGAAATGGGATTGCTAAACCTATGCAATTTTTTGTTGTATGCAATTATAACTCAAGGAAGCAGATTTGAAAGCAAGCAAACAAATTTAATTTTTAGAGCTGCTGAGTTGCAGAGACATTTGGATGCTCAGCCAAGACAGGTCTGTTGTGTAAAGGTCTGGAGCCCTGGAGCGTGGGGTGGGATGTCCCCCACTGAGGATGCTGATGCTACAACACTGCCCCTGTGCAGATGGCTACTGGGGTTGGACCACCCTCCCCTCCTAGGAAGTAGCACTCCCTTGACTACACTGCAAAATCCTTCAGGCAACAAGTGCTCCATCAACCCTGCACCCGGTTCCCTTCCTGGCTGCCAGACTAACAACTAGGGTTGACACCTAGCATAAACCAGGTGGGTTATGTGTTGATACTGAAAAGGTAGCGCAGAGAGATCAGACATTAAAAAAACACATGGGACAGATTAACCTGCGTGCATTAGCACGAACGAGGGGAATTGCTCACTTTTGGGGGATGGATTTTAAGCGCCAGGATGGCAATACTGCATACATGAGCATTCATTGCCTTGGGACACTTTCTCTCATGGGATTTACACCCTAGAAGAGTCCCAGATACTGGGACAAATTCACTGGGAAGATTTTTAGAAGCCTAGAAAAAACACTGCTGATGGTAAGGAAAAAGAGGCTAAGGGAAATCAATGTGTTGGAATGAACATACTAAGTCCAGATGACTCAGCAGAAAATCGTGTTTCTCGAGAAAGCCCCTAGGAGATACTGAGGCAATGGCTTATGCTGCAATGTGCATGGGAATGTGCTGGAGAGACAGCACTGGCATCAGTAAGAGGGTCAGTGGCAGTTCTGCTTTGCGGGCCAGAGCTGACCATAGGAAGCCTGGTTGATCACCTGGCCAGGACCATCAATATCCATAGGGATGTGCAAGCCCTGAGGTAACACAGATGGCTGCACTTTAAGCCCACAAGCCAGAAGGCTGCAATCAACATAAAACTCCCAGCAAGGGTGCAGGGACATTCGAGGGAGTTTGACCCAAAGGCATTGCGGAGATGGATAGCAGAGAGTGGTCTTTCTCAGAACAAAATGGATGGGCCAGCAACCAGGGTGCTGCTTAACATCTATATCTTTAAAAAGGCAGGCCGGGGGCGGTGGCTCATGCCTGTAATTCCAGCACTTTTGGAGGCCAAGGCAGGTGGATCATGAGGTCGGGAGACTGAGACCATCCTGGCCAACATGGTGAAAACCCGTCTCTACCAAAAATACAAAAAAATTAGCTGGGCATGGTGGCATGCGCCTGTAATCTCAGCTACTCGAGAGGCTGAGGTGGGAGAATCACTTGAACCCGGGAGTCGGAGGTTGCAGTGAGCCAAGATTGTGGCCTGGCGACAGAGTGAGACTCTGTCTCAAAAAAAGAAAAGAAAAGAAAAAACAAAAGGCAAGAAGCAGCAAGCAGGAGTTTGAGGATGTTGCCTCATAAAAAGTTACCATCCCTTACACAATGTCCAGTCTTAAGCCATTTTTCAAGTCTGACATCACTGACTGAAGAACCACAACCCTAAGAGGAAGACAAAGGACCTTGCAACGCCGTGAAAAGGAGATACCGTGATGGAAAGCGGGACTGAGACATCACGATTGAGACATCATGCTTTGTGTGTCACCTCTTAGAAGGGCTCCTGTGGGTGCCAGGTAATAAATGGATCCCTGCATGAAGTTTGGCTCACAGCCCACTGTATGTGTAGACCCAACTAAGTGATGTGTGGGTCAAGGCCCTGGGCCCCCTAAAGGTCTGTTGAAAAATGACTGACATGAAGCAGATTGATTAATAGGAGAAAAGGCATATGAATTTATTTAACACATATACACGGGGTCTTCAGAATGAAAGCTTCACCCGCCAGTGAGGTACAGAAGCTTATACACCATCCTGAGGTTACAGAAAGAATGCAGGCTCAGAGCACAGCCAAAAACAGGTTTTAGTGGCAAGACAGGTCATAGGAGAGAGAAAGGAAGAGTATTGGCTGGCAAAGGTGGCCTTATCATGTGAATGAAGCCTCACAGGTAGCATCTCGCAGGCAGAATAGATGGCAGCTGCCTCTTTCCAGACTTTTAAAGGTATCAGATTCTCTCTTAGAATCTCTTAGATCCAGGAAAGGTCTGGAAAGGGAGGCCTGGCTGTATTACTGAAGATTCTCTACAGAGGCAAATTTCCCCCACAAAAGACGGCTTTGCAGGGCCATTTCTAAATATGTCAAAAAATATATCTTGGTGTAAAATGTTTTGATGTATTTCAGTGGTCACTTCTGAAGTCTCCAAGTATCAGTTGAATTTGGTACAATTGGTATTTGGAGGAACCTCCATATTGGGTCTGTGTCCTGTGTGGTAAGAATTTTTATAGTAAGGAAGTCCCAGTGGAAACCTCTGCAACTACCTACCTAGGTAAGATAACAAATTAAAAAAAAAATCTCATGTTGGAGAAGCAAGAGAAAGCAAAAATAAATGGATTCATTAAAGGTCTGAAGGGGGCGCTGATGGTCCCTTTTATAACTCCACTGAATTTGCCAGGGATCAGCAGGAAAGGAGAGGGTCTCCTATATTGGCAAGAGTGTCTACTGATTAGTGACACCTACCAGGAGGTGACATAGGGCTGCATTTATCTGTGGGCAGGAAGGCATGGACTTGAAGCTCGAGCGACCTGCATGGATGCCTCCTGATGCTCCCCCACCCCACTGTTACTGTGAGTGGGCAAGGGCAGCAACCCCAGCCTAAAGGCTCTGCTCAGACTGCAGTGAGACACCAAGGCCTGCCGAAGAGATAGCTGAAAGTGACAGGATTCAGAATGGATTGTGCAGGAGGGAGAGGGTGCAGTTGCAGCCCTGAGATCAACTACAGTTACTGGGGCTATAAGTCCTGCCACAAATGTCCCTCTTCTAAGCTTCCTCTCACGAAGGAAGGCCCTGTGGGAACTGCAGAGGAGGTGCTCCCGAGATGTATGGGAAGCAAAGTGCTGTATGGTGGAAAGGGTAGGTTGTGGTGGCCGCGAGAGGAGACTCAGATGTCCAAGTGTGGACAGTAATGGACCAGTGACCCATGCTGCTGCCCTCTGGGCCTCACCACCAGGTTTGTGCTGAGACCATGCCTCCCAGGGGTGGCCCCAGCCATGATGCCCCATGGGCTCCCTAAGGCACACTACCCCAAGAGACTGGGCTTTCTTTGATGGAGACTTTGGTTTGGGGCTTCCATGCTGACCTTTCTAAATATTTCAAACTCCACAGCTGCCTGAGACTCTCCCGCCCACCATGCCACCCCTCTTCCCTTCCCAGACAACTGGACCTGCTTTGTGGTTGGATGGCTCTTCCCGTCTCCCCTGGCTCCCTGCCTATTTTCTCTCAAGAGTGTTTCTCTTAATACATCTCCTGCATGTCTAATCCCAACTTGCTTTCTGTTCTCCAAAGACCTAGACTAACACATCAATGCTGATTTTAAGAAGAAAATACAAATACCATCGAAGCCACCTGGACGCTCTTCCCAAACTCCCCAAACTATCCCTCTTCACTTAGACGTGACCACTCTCCTAAGTCTAGTTTATCATAATTAGTAGCTCTTTTAATTGGGGATTCGAGGTGGTTTGCAGCATGAGAATTTAAACACACCATCTACAATTCAGGGCGAGAATGTCTATAACGAGGATAATTTGCATTAAGATTAGAGTCATCAGATCTAATGGGTACCATTATTTCATTAAAAAAAGCTTCATCTGTTTCATTATATTTTACATTACTTAGTCCAATAAATTCTCTGCCACCAGCAGTGCTGAAACATTTAGCAGACTTCATATATAATTGGTCAATATTAACTCATTTATACATTTATTCTAACTTTGGAAGCAGGCCTAGTAGCTACTTTTTTTCTGCCTTCTTGCAAATAATCCATCATTTATAATTATCATTGATTTCACATGTGACAAGATACTTAATTCTATCAAATGGCAAGGTTTTCCAAGCACATAAAAATGAATTTGCCTCTAATTACTGGTTTTGATAATCCTGACTTCATTTACTGTTCTCCAGTGACAGTGCACTGCCAGCAATCCTTTCAATATGATCAAAGAATTAAAGCTATTACAGAGAAATGAGCAGAGTTCACAGAAATAGCTACGAAGAGTCATGAAGTCACAGAAAGTTGCGAGTGGAATTTACCTTGCTTAATTCAGCAAAAAGATATTCATTGTAGGTCTTTGACTTCTGGAGGTGTAAGTCTCATGCAATAAGTAATATTTTCGTGCACAACCTGACTTTAGTTCTTGCAGGAAAGTGAATTGGAAACTGTGAGTATTTGACTTTTTGTACTCTAAGGTGAGTGTGTGTGTGTCTGCGTGCATGAGCGCGTGTATCTTTGGGGTTAAAGGACTGTAACAGGCTCTGACCCTTCCTAGCACCTGCAGGAGGTCTCCCAGCCATCCACTGGGCCTGCAGTAATGCCACAGATGACTTCAGTGCTGGTGGAGATTGCAATGGTGTCCACGAGAGGGCACTGCCCTTCTTTGAATGTAGGCGTAAATATCTAAAATATTTGGCTGTCATATCTGCTCAGAGGAAAACATTCTTTGAATCCTCAGAGAATGTTAGAAGCATTTCCTTAGAAAAACACTTGAAAATAAAGCTAATATCCCTCTTTAGAAAACCATGTGGACTGCTAGGATATTTCTTTTGGAGAAACAACTGTTTTTCAGTAATTGAGAGACAGAAAAATGCTTTATCTTGGCATTATCTGAATCAAACAACACTAAAGACTTAAAATGCTTTTTCATCCTTTGCCAGATACTTTCGCATATTCAGAGCTAGGAAAGACTATCCTTTTTAAACACATAAAAGCAACACTACAACTTAATAGCTAATTGTTCAAGCATCTCTCGTTGGACCCTGCTAAATGCTTACCAAAAGTACAGGCTGCTGTGCTCAGTAATTTATTTGGAAATGGTGAAGGGCATTGCCAAGGCAGAGCCAGGCCTCTCTTTAACTAAAATGGAGCTTGCAATTGACAGATAGCACAAGAGTCAGTGCACACATGGGTTGGGGTCTTTGTCAAGGGCAAGGGTCACTAGGAGCTGTGTCTGTGACAGGTGCCCAGCAATTGTTTCTGACCTTGACAGCCGTAAGGATACAGGAGGTCTAATTTAACCTATCCTGGAAACGCAGCCTCTCTAGTTCAATGAGGCTGCAGGGTCAGTGAGTAGAGACCTGCTGGCTGTTTCCTGGGCCTCGTCCTGTGCGGCTGGCTTCTGGGCTTGTAGACTGCCTGGATCTACTCCCTGGATCTACGGCCTGGACCTGCCTCCTGGATCCTCACATGCAGGAGAAAGCAAGCTCCAGTTTTTTCCCTTCTTACTGTTAGGACACAAATCCAATCATGGGGGCTCCATTCTTAGGACATCATCTAGATCTGTCACCTCCCAAAGATTCCACTTCCTAGTACCATCCCATTGGATAGTGGCATAAGTCTCATGCAATTACATTTTGGTGAACACCTTAACATGAGGGTTAGTGTTTCAACATATGAACTTGAAGGGAACAGGAGCAGGCAGTCTTTAACAAGACACAGCCACTATATGGCTGTATGTGTCTCTCCCTCATACCTCTATTTATATCGATCTATACCTAGATCTATATCTACATGGATCCTTATGTCTATCTCTATGTCTATATCTATCAATGAGAAATGCCAGCATAAGTGATAGAAACTGTCTTAAATGTCTTAGACATTTTAAATATTTATATTTTTGATCCAATATAATCAAAATAATAGTATAATCAATAATAATAGTATTAAATCCAATACTATTCAGTATTTGCCAAAATGATACCGTATAGAATGTATATACTGTGTGATTATCCAAAATAATTGCATTATTTATAAAAACATTAATTCACAGCCTATCACTTTTTTGGTCCAGTAAAGGAAGACGGGTTTTCCAGTTCTTTCCTGACCACCGCTCACCTTCCTCCAGTCCTGGGCTGTGGCTCTGTGACGGTGTTCACAGCTGCTTTGGCAGAGTTGAGTCATGGTGACAGAGACCATCTGGCCCGCAACGTCTGAAATATTTGCTACCTAGTCCTTTACAGAAAAGTGTGCCAAGGCCTGCACTAGACCATCTCCCCCAGACATGCCAAGAGACTGAGAGAAGAAAGCTGCAGTGTTCATCATCACCCGCATAGATTCCAAGAGAGGCTTTGAGATTGGAGAGGCCAAGGGAGAGGACTTCCTTATGTCGGGTTGTCACTGATGTTTCTATTTTCCTGTGCCTCGTAGGTAGGCATGGAGAGGACCTCATCCTCACCCCAGGTCAAGAGAGAAGCATTTTAAGACAATCACTCAGAGACTTTGATATGTGCAAAGTGGAGTTTGTGAAAAGCAAGGATGGGCCTCGAATGCTTATTTGGAAAAACTTAACAGTATTTGAGGCTGCTCCCCTGGCGGGAGGGTAGAGGGAGAGGTGGGTGCACTGGGGGCGATCTGCACACGTGCCATGGTGGAGGCCACAGCTCTGGGTTCTGAGAACCAAATGTGAACCTCATGAGAGCAGGCCAGCCTAGGACAACTCAACCGAGGATTCTACAGGGAATAAATTCCTGGGGAAGAAGGAGAATCCAACAGATAGAGTCTGTGGGGGGCTGGCCGGGAGGAGCCTGGGTGCTTAGGGAAAGAGTGAGTGGGCAGAGAAACAGGGTCGACACCGTGGGAGCTGGGTTGAGGGCCTCTGGTTGGGAGGATCTGAGGAGACCACCAAACTCCATGAAAGAAAGGACCAATAACTGAGCATCTGTGCCCCAGGGCAGATTCTACACCTGCCCAGCCATGTAGAACTCTGCCTTTTGCCCTAATTCCCCCCCTCCTCCCAGGACTGACTCTGTAAAGGTGGAAACGGAAAGTAACAAATGAGAAAGGCTGGAAGGAACACCGCAAGGTGGAGACGTTTGCAGGAAGCCGACTGCCTCCCTCTCATGTCTGGACTCCCACAGGAGGCCAAGACAGAGGTAGAAGATGACTGAAGGTTCATCGGCCAGATTTGTTTTCCTATTTTGCACCAGGTATTAGAAATGAGATTTTAAAAATATGAATACAAAGGAACAATTGTTTGCCAATAAACAATCACAGTATTTCTCTTCTTTTTCCTGTACCCTAAATAAAAACCATGATTTCCCTTCCTAATCTTTCACAGGGTTAGCCTGCAGCCTTGAAGTATCTGAGGATCCCCTGAGGTTGCCCACGATTTCTAGCCTTGTCTCTTTTTTCCCCTGAGCCCTCACCCCAACACCTCCTTAGAGTTGCAGGTCTACCCCTGTCTCTCATCCCATGAAGTGTGTGAACAGCCTCTGCATATTCATTCCTTTTTTACTCTATGTTTTTCTTAGTTCTTAGAGATGTCAATCTACATTGAAGAGCTGCAAGGAGAAGATATTTTAAACAACACCCTCCCATAAGTGTCATCTACCACCTTTAATCTTAAAGAAAAATAAATCAAACATGAAGCTTATACATAATCCACACTGCAGTGTAAAATCATACTTGAGATATTTAATAAATGTCAGTTTTGGAAATTAGAATTTATCAGGAGGTTTTTTTTTAAACCATTTTTTTTTACAAAAATAAAAGAACCCAAGTCCCAGGAAGAGTTTTATATTAGGTTGATGCAAAAGTAACTGTGGTTTTTACCATCAGTTTCAAAGGCAAAACATGCAATTACTTTTGCACCAACTAAATTTTTTTTTTTTTTTTTGACAGAGTCTCACTCTGTTGCCCAGGCTGCAGTGCAGTGGTGCAATCCCAGCTCACTGTAACCTCCACCTCCTGAGTTCAAGTGATCCTCAGCCTCCTAAGAAGCTGGGATTACAGGTGTGCACCACAACGCCCGGCTAATTTTTGTTATTTTTAGTAGAGACGGAGTTTCATCATGTTGGCCAGACTGGTCTTAAACTCCTGGTCTCGAGTGATCTGCCTGCCTCGGCCTCCCAAAGTGCTGGGATTACAGGCGTGAGCCACCACATCCAGTCCCAACTTAATAGTTTCAAATAGTTTCAAGTGAATATCTAATAGGATATAAATGAAGTAGCATCCTTTTGGGGAGCTAAGGTGTTCAGAAACACATGAAATCGAACTCCTTTTCAAGTGAAAGCTATGAAGATGATCACTACATTCTAAAGGCAAGTAATGTTGTGGCTTCTTTTGGGTGTCTTTAAGATTTTTGAAAGTGTGAAAAATGAAATTAAAAAATCATTAGCATTTCATTAGACACAAATATCTAAAAGAGCTTTCTTTGAGCAATGCGCACTGTTCTTGTGTTTTGTCACTGTATTCTGTGCAGATTCCTGGGTTGAATTTTCTACAGGACAATTAGTCCCACGAAAGTGTAATTTTCTAATACATTGAAAGGAGTAGGCAAAAGAACCTGTTAACTATCTTCTCATGGTGAGAAACCTTTATTTCTGGAAGAAATGAAGCATAGAAGGTGGAAAAACATCAGCACATGATTCTCAGCTATACTCCAAGTGTCCAGACACCTAGGTCAGTCAATTATCAGCAAAATAGCAAGCGGCCTCCATTGATTTAGAGGGAAATAAATGAACGCACACAGCTGCAGATGAGGCCCATGTATGAAGTCTCAGGAAGAGGAAAGGAACCAAAAATATGCTGCAGAAGAACATCTGTGAGAAGTTAGGGTGGTCAAAAGACTTGCAGGGTTTCTCAGCTTCGTGGCCACACAGCAAACCCTGAGTGACTCTCTGGACTAGAGATTTTCCAAAGGTTTATCAGCAAAGTTCTGTCTAGAAGCAGAAAAAGGCTGGAGAATTTCCCAGAAGAAACGGATGAGGATTCCTCAGCAAACAAAATAGATATCTATGGCATGCATGAATGCATTCGTAAATTACACTGCCGACAATTAGGAGGGTTCTTTTAAGAGCTCCTTAGAAGGCATGGCAGACCCACTGAGTCTATGCATTTATATTTGTGAACCTAGGCAAGGGGAAGCTTGATGGATTCCAGGAATAATTTTCTCCTGCTTTGCACTAGCTTCAGTTATTCATGAAACAAATATTGAATGGCTATGTACCACAGCAAGCTGTGTGCTGGACATAGGGTGACCATGATAAACAAGCTCTCATCCTTCCTTAAATAACTTCTTAAATAATGTTCTATGTGTTCCCAGGCAAGAAATGCACAAGAAGCAAATTCAATGGCATGGGTTCTACCAAAGGAACATGCCGAGAGCAGTGGAAAGAGATGGCTGATCATGGAAAGAACGACCAAGGAAAGATGTAAAGAGGAAAAGCGTTTGAAGAGCTTCTGAGTAAGAAGTATGAAAAGACAACCAACAGGTCTGGAGAAGTGGCTCCACAGACCAACACTCTGCTTAAAAACATTAAAATAAATATAACCCAGACTCTCCATGACATTCTGTCTCTCTCTCACTGATACACACACACTCTCACACGTGCACACACACACAAACATACACACACACTCACACAGGTGCACGTGTATCCACTGTACTCTGCTTCAAATACCAAAATTGCAAGTACAGAACTCTTTTTGGAATACCATACAAAACGGCTAAAATAAAGTTGTGATGTTTAAAGATAACACACCTTTGGATGTATAAAAGAACCGCTCATTTTCAGCAGTGAAGAAAGCATACACTTTTTTTTTTTGAGACAGGGTCTTGCTCTGTCACCCAGGCTAGAGTGCAATGGCACCATCATGGTTTATTGCAGCCTCTAACTCTTGGGCTCAAGTGATCCTCCTGCCTCTGCCTCCTGAGCAGCCAAGACTATAGGCATGCACCACCATGTCTAGCTAATTTTCTTATTTTTTAATTTTTGTAGAGATGGAGTTTCACCATGTTGCCCAGGCTGGTCTTGAACTCCTGACCTGATGTGATCCTCCTATCTCAGCCTCCCAAAGTGGTAGGATTACAGGTGTGACCCTCTGCACCTAGTGGCATGCGGTTTTTTTTTGAGCCGGAGTCTCGCTCTTTCACCCAGGCTGGAGTGCAGTGGCGTGATCTCGGCTCACTGCAAGCTCTGCCTCCTGGGTTCACGCCATTCTCCTGCCTCAGTCTCCCGAGTAGCTGGGACTACAGGCACCTGCCACCACGCCTGGTTAATTTTTTGTATTTTTAGTAGAGACAGGGTTTCACCGTGTTAGCCAGGATGGTCTCGATCTCCTGACCTCGTGATCCGCCTGCCTCAGCCTCCCAAAGTGGGCATACATTGTTTTTAAAACATTATCTGACTACTCTTCAGCTTGTTTTGCTGCCATGTCATTCTACAGACTAGTGTTTGTTTTTATTTTGCTTCGATGTGCTGTTAAGGCAGAAGTGACTTTCTTCCCCTTCCATTCGGGCCAGTGGCTCTTCTGGTGTGTAAAGACACCCAGCTGGATTCTCTGGTGCATTCAGACCCTGGCTGGAAAACCAGAAGTCAGGCGCATCATGGGAGGTAACAGAGTAGCTGACAAGGAAACACTGCTTAGTTCCTGAGTGTAGGATTAAAGAGATAAAGCAAAAATCCAAGACCCATCCACATTCTGAGAGACAAAAACTGGTGATTCTGGTTGTGGAATCAAGTGGACCCATCCAACCTCAATGCTAATCAGCCCTCACCTCAGTGCCCCTGTCTCCTTACCTCCCTGAAACCAGAGAGAGATGTGTTCAGACAGATTTTCTCCCTAAGATACCCATGACTCAGTATCAGATGGCAATTCAGAGCATTTTTATAAATGGAAAGCATTTTCCGGAAATGAACGGGACTGTTTCCAGGAACAGATTTCCAATGGACGAGAAATTAAGAGTCCAGAACATAGAGACCCCATCCAGAACTTCATGTCACTAGTTGTAATTGTACAAATGGAGCCATTAATTTATTGCATGGAAAATTTAGGGGAAAAAAACATGAAAAACATGCAGCCGATAATGAGTTAACTACCTAAATTGAGTTGCAGAAAAGAGTTGCAGAATTATAAAGCTTAGGCAGCTTTGGTGTAGAGAGAAGCACACCACTGCAATTTCCTAAATGCCACCAAATTTTCTGTGTTATCTCTTGCTGCTTCTAAGGACCAGAAAAGTGAGTGGGGCTGGAAATTGTCTTTATAAGATTCTTAAAGGTCCACGTGAATAGTGCAGATTCCATGCACACAAGCAGGTTGCTGGTCTCATTCACCAATCCCTGCATGAGAAAGCTTGCAAATATCCCAATGTGTGACATCACAGCACAGATAGAGCTGGTGGGATCTGCATCTGGAAGATGGCTCATCTCACACTTGGCCCATGTCATCCAAGTGAGTGGCCATCAGTCTTCTTTGCGTGTGACTTCATTAATTTCCCTTGGTCATCTGGGATTACTCTTTTTTTGTTTGTTTTTTTGTTTTTTGAGACGGAGTCTCGCTGTCGCCCAGGCTGGAGTGCAGTGGCATGATCTCGGCTCACTGCAGGCTCCGCCCCCCGGGGTTCACGCCATTCTCCTGCCTCAGCCTCCGGAGTAGCTGGGACTACAGGCGCCCGCCACCTCGCCCGGCTAATTTTTTTTGTATTTTTAGTAGAGACGGGGTTTCACCGTGTTAGCCAGGATGGTCTCGATCTCCTGACCTCGTGATCCGCCCGCCTCGGCCTCCCAAAGTGCTGGGATTACAGGCGTGAGCCACCGCGCCCGGCATTACTCTTAAATCTAAAGGAGCATTTGCCATAAAGTTAAGATAAAGCTTTGACTTTCCAGTAGAGTACAAAAGGCAATGCTTAGAAAGATAAAGTTAAGGCCATGGCATTAGGCAAAGGGTAAAGTTGATGGAGTAAAACAACGTGTGACTGGGAAAGTTAAATATTGAATGTAAAATTAAAGGTGATAACTATAATTCACAAGAGTGGACGATCTACATCTAATGGTCAATTTTCCTGGCTTGGTTCACTTTGTCTCTCTGCCTCTTAACATTCTTATAAAAGACACCAGCAGCTCAAGAATAGCCACTTCAAGATATTGTGGCCCTGATTCTCTTCAACCAAAACTGGGCTATGTGTCCATTCCAGAACAACTCACTAAGCCACTTGGATGTCTGACTCTGAAGACCAGGGCTGGGGCACATGCTGTTTTCAGGAGGAAGGGGTAGGGTCTGTCCTGGACAGCTCAGGTGTAAGCCTAGTGTCCACATACTCATCGAATTAGTGACCGAGTCTGAAAACAGTCACATAAGTGTGCACCATCAGAACCAAATGGACCAAAGAATTGAGGGAACAAGTTCCCCCAGGAAAACTGATTTAATATTATTGCCAGAACAATTAGTTAGGGATGTTGGCCAGGCAAATAAAAACACGGCCCACTCTACCATTGAGTTCTTCTGTGCTGAGCTCAAATGAAGCATTCATTGGAATCTTTCCCACACTTTTTTCTCTGTCCCACAGGCAATTGCCTCTCCATTCTTAGAACTACAACTAGTGACCATACTCTGAACACGTGTCTATCAGCACACACATTATGACCATTGCCTCTCCATTCTTAGAACTACAACTAGTGACCATACTCTGAACACGTGTCTATCAGCACACACATTATGACCATTGCCTCCCCATCTGTCTTTCATGGAAAGTGATCATATCCAATTCTTCCTTTTATCTCTGGAATCTAGTACAGAGTTTGGGTCATTTGTTAATTCTTTCATTCACTCACTCAACAAATGTTTATTGGGCTCCCTACCATATGCCACATATTAAGCCAGGAGCTTTAGATATGGCAGATAAAAAGCAGACATGTTCCCAGCTCCCCTAGGAGAAACAGTCAGTGCCTGGAGGATGCCAGGCAGAGGCTGGTGAAGAGGTCAGTGTTCCAGGTAGAAGAGCATGTGCAAAAGAAATGACAGAGGCCTTCGGAGAATGGCGGGACCATTGGAGGCAGATGGTAGAACACAGTGAAAGATGAGCCTGCAGAAGCACACACAGCTAAGGATTTGAAGTTTTTATCCCAAGGACAGTGGGAAGCCAGGGAGGAGTTACAAGACTGAGGGAGACCAAAGGACAGGTGGAGATGGGAGAGGATCAGATCTGCAATTTGGAAAGATCCTATGAGGTGCAATACGGCCACTAGATTAAAGGAGCTGATAGGACATGCCAGGAGACCAACTGGAAGGCAGAACATCCATGGTAGAGGGGCTGGAGGCTGGAAATAAGTGGGAGATGGGAAAGGGGGTGGAAAGGCAGGACACAGAAGCCACCTGGGAAAACGTGCTGAGCACTTGTGTTACAGGTTGAACTGTGTGCCCTGCCAAAACCCATAGGCTGAAATCTTGACTCTCCTAGGGCCATTGCAGATGCATGGAACCCCAATCCAAGATGGCTGGTGTCCTAAGAAAAAGAGAAATTTTGGGACACAAAGACACACACAGAGAAAGAACATCATGTAAATATTGTAGTTATGCTGCTGCTACAAGCCACAGAATGCCAAAAGTTCACCAGGTTTCAAAAAGAGAGAAATGGAAAAGAGATGCCCCCTAGTGCCCTCAGAGGGATCATGGCCCTGTCAATACCTTGATATCAAACTTCTAGCCTGCAGAATGGTGAGAGAATCCATTTCTGTTGTTTATGCAGCTCAGTTTGTTGTGGTTTGTTATGGCAACCCTAGCAAAGTGATACAATAGGGTTGTTAACTTGAATTACCATAGTTTAGGCATGTAGTCCATTCATATCCATCCCTTTCTGATATTCCTATAAAACATTTGAGAAGGAAATGAACGGAATAAAAGAAGAATCATGCACATTTAAACAAGTTTCTTTTTTGCAGGACCTTCAGGATCATTAATATTTTAATTACACCTCATGAAACTCCAAGATGGAGATATAGTTTGCATGGTCTTCCAGGGTTCACTGTAGGAGAGTTTGGCTTTGATCAGTACAACACTGGATACATATCGCCCCCCAGATGCTTGAGTCACCTGGAACTTACACACTCTGTCATTTTTCTGATAAGGGAACATGAGGTCCAGAGAAACAAAAAGCAACAAGCCCAGTCTCTCATCTCTGTTGCAGAGTAAGAACCGGAAACCTTGTCTGTGTTCCCTTAAACACATTATTTGGTTTATTTTATTCAGTAATTTTAGTAATTCTCTTCAAGGATCAAAAACAGTTCCTTTTTTGGGAGCAGCCATTTTTACCTATGAGTTCCTGTTGCATCAAAACCACAATTCACAACAAATTCAGGACCAGGCTGGGCACGGTGGCTCATGCCTGTAATCTCAGCATTTTGGGAGGCCGAGGCAAGCGGATCACTTGAGGTCAGGAGTTCAAGACCACACTGGCTAACATGGTGAAACCCCGTCACTACTAAAAATACAAAAATTAGCTGGGTGTGGTGGCGCATGCCTGTAATCCCAGCTCCTCAGGAGGCTGAGGTAGGAGAATTGCTTGAACCTAGGAGGTGGAGGTTGCAGTGAGCCAAGATCGTACTCCAGCCTGAGCGACAGAGCAAGACTCTGTCTCAAAAACAAAAACAAAAAATTCAGAACGAGGCTTTTACTTAGGAGAATGCCCTGGCTAAAAAAGCCACTCCCCAGAGTTGGCCCTCTTTCAGCTATCTGATTCAACGATGAGGACCTGCTTCTTATTCTCTTTCTATGCAGAACTTTGCAATTACAAGTAAAACAATTGTTTCTTGGATGGCACCTGAAGGCACTCTGGCATTTCTCCCAGTGTTAATTAACATCCTGCCCATACCAAGGTCAGTGTTCACCGAATTATTTCCTTTTAGTGTTGGAATAATAGACAATATAAAGAAATAAAAACATTGTTCTGGTGTAGGAGAGAAAAAAAGGTATGCAAGATGTAAGAATGAGAGTTAGAATTTGGCATACAATCCATTCCAAGAGCGCTCTGGGAGAAGGGAAGGGAGGGGAATTCACAATAAAATAAATAGAGAATCCAACAGAAAAGCTTTCTATTATTTGTTATCGCTATATGATACCTTGGATTTAGGAGCTGTAATTAATTATCAGCAATGACAATTGGTCAAGGAAAAGCCAATGGCAGTGGCACTGGTGGCTGACGATCTACTGTGATTTGAGAAAATCTTGTCACATCCAGGCTGGCTAATTTATTAGGCATTCAGTCCTACTCAGTTGATGCTCCAAAGAGAAAGTACTATAAATAAAGAACAACTTCAGAGAAACTCATGCTGGTAAAATGAAAAGCCAGTGACAATCCCAGATAGTGTGGCCCTGCAAGCTTGCAGGTCTTCCTTGTCAACATGGCCATCTCTTCCCTGGACTGTAAGCACACTGTGGGCTCCTCTTGGGCTTAAATTGTCCCTATGCGGTGTCCCTAGAACACAAAGCCAGGCACAGGATGGAGTCTATTTGATTATTTTAAAACACTTTTTGAATTGAAGAGAGCCAAATAGGACAAAATAAAACGTAGAAAACAAGAACGCAAGCAAAGTTCTCTAAGTCTTAAGTGGAGAGAAAAAATCTCAAATTCTCAGCTGGTCTGTGCACACTTATTTAACCCAGATGCTTCCACGAGGAGCAGGAATTGGGCAGGTATGTAATGCTGCCCAAGGGACAGATGGTCTCAGGGACCACATTTGCCAAAGCATGACTTCATTCTCACCCCACATCGGGGAGCGTGAGTAGGAAAGGATTCTTCGTCATTAGGTTTTGAGGCACAAAATAAAGATCTATCTGATAGGATGCGACTTCCCTCTTAAAGCTTGAAGGAATGTTCCCAACAAGTTTGCTTAGTTACTTGGAACATTTAAAGATGGAATTATTATCCTTTGCATATACAGAGAGGTGAACTGGGGAAGGTGGCATGTGTGCCCACTCTCTCAGGCCATCCCAAAGCTCAGGAAATAGCCTCTGTTCCTTGTCTGGCCCTGCTTATTCTGTGCGAATAAGCTTGCCCTGAAGTCAAATGCAGAGATGGCACCGTATTGCTGTGAGAATCCACTCGGTGAGATTCTATGAAAGGTCACTCTCAAGAACTGGAGCCAAACTGCAACCTTTTTAGGCATTAGGAGGGGGAATTACATTTACATTTTGAATATTAGATCCAAATCTTTGCTACGGCTTGGCTTAGCTGTAGCGACTTCAGCGAGAGGAGACTGATGAGTGAGTGATTAATCAGGAGGGCTCTAGAGGGAAGCTGGCTGGCTGGGAGGGGCTTTGCACAGAGCAAGGACCCTCCAAGCCTCCCTTATGCTCCAGAGATGCCCCTTCTCCTCAGTTCTGGGATAAAGAACAGAAGTAGGGAAGGAAGACAGAGCCTGCCACATCAGCTTCCCCAAAAGTGGCAGAGCTGGCAATGGTAGTTGATAAGGAGGAATTTTAAGCCGCTGATAAAAATGCCACTTTAGTTCCTGATACCACTTAGCATGGAGACAGTGGTGCAAACTGAGGCATCCTGTGTGTACTATGAAAAACAAACTCCAAAATAGCACACACAGTTATATCTGTATGGAAAAAAATACCCAGCAAGAATACAACACGATTTATCCTCAACCATTATTGCTGGTTACCTCTATGTTAGGTAATGAAATTGCTGAGGGCAGAAGGGAGAGGGTTAAGGTTAAGGTTAGGATCTTAAGGAGATTTAGTCACACATTAGAAGTTTAATTTTACCTTAAAGTATTTAAGTAGTTCAGATGCAATTAAACAGTAATTTAAACAGCTTTTGTAATAATGATTGTAAGAATAGTAAAAGGGCAATTTTTACTCAGGTGCAGTGAAATATATTTAAACTGTTTACAAAGTCATTTGCAGGTGGTTCAAAAAATCCACATGTCTCCATATCAAACTCTAAACCAACAATGGTCATTAATTATTTTGCAAGTTCTATAAAGCTACATTAGAGTTCCTTACTTATGCAGAATACATGAACAATTATCTAATTTGGAATAAACAGGACCTTTGTCATGTCTAAGATAAAAGCATTTGCTGGGCCAAGAAATAAAGATGATTGAGGATACTTAAAGGAAATTAAGATACAAGCATTTTAAAAACAGCATATAATGGCCGAGGGCATGGTGGTTGACACCTGTAATCCCAGCACTTTGGGAGGCCGAGGTGGGCGGATCACTTGAGGTCAGGAGTTCAAGACCAGCCTGACCAACATGGCGAAATGCTGTCTTTACCAAAAAATAGAAAAATTAGCCAGGCATAGTGGCATGCACCTGTAATCCAAGCTACTTGGGAGGCTGAGACACGAGAATTGCTTGAACCCGGGAGGCAGAGGTTGCAGCGAGCTGAGATCATACCACTGCACTCCAGCCTGGGGGACAGAGTGAGCCTCCGTCTCAAAAAAATAAATAAAATGATATAGCATATTATATGTATATACAGGTTAATAATAATAGTAACTACAAAAGCATACGATGCTGCTAACATTTCTCAAAGGTCTTTGTAAATTCCTCCACTTGGATAGCCTTTGCTAAATCTTGTATGTAGCAAATTCAGAGTATGTATCTGCAAGTCCCCAATGTGCTTTTTTTGGTATAATTTCCCTAATTAAGAAATTATATGCTGTGAGAATCACTTGGTGAAATTCTATGAAATGTCACTTTTGATTCTGTGAGTGCAAATTTTGTATTCAAAACATAGTCTTCCAGAAGAGGCAGTTCAGGGCAGTGGTTAGGGTCCTGGAATCTGGAGCCAGACAGCCTGAGTGAGATCCCGTCTCTCTCTCCTGCCAGCTGGGCGACCTGAAGCCGTGTGCTCTACATCTCTGGGCCTCAGTTTTTCATTTGCCACTGGGAATGGTGCAAACGCCTGCCTCACAGGTTTGTTGTGTAAACTAAATAAGCCAATATTAACAGCGTCTTCCCCAGGTAAGAAGCACCATATGAAGATTAGCTTTATTGTTATTACCCGATGCCGTAAAAATGCTGTTCATGACTGTACTCCTGGCCCATCTGCCAATGAAACCCCTTAATACTGAATGTGATCTGCAGCATTCAGGGAGCAATGTCCTTAGAGACCTTTTTCATTTGCTGTTGCTGCTGCAATAAATCACCCTAAATCCAGCAGCCTAAAACACACACACACACACACACACACACACATTTATTATTGTGTAGTTCTTTTTTTTTTTATTTACTTTTATTTTTTTATTTTATTTTTTTTTTTTGAGACGGAGTCTCGCTCTGTCGCCCAGGCTGGAGTGCAGTGGCGCAATCTCTGTTCACTGCAACCTCTGCCTCCTGGGTTCAAGCGATTCTCCTGCCTCAGCCTCCCAAGTAGCTGGGACTATAGGCATGTGCCACCAGGCCTGGCTAATTTTTGCATTTTTAGTAGAGATGGGGTTTCACTGTGTTGGCCAGGCTGGTCTCAAACTCCTGACCTCAGATGATCTTCCCGCCTCGGCCTCCCAAAATGTTGGGATTACAGGCGTGAACCACCACTCCCGGCCTTACTATCGTATAAATCTAAAGGTCAGACGTCCTTAGATTATGGTACAAGCAGAGCTGCGTTTCATCTGGAGGCTGTAGGGGCGAATTCACCTGCCTGTCTCTCCCAACTTCCAGAGGTGCCGCATACCTTGGTTCCTGCCCTCCCATCATCTTCTCTGACCCTCCTGCCCACTGTTACAAGGAGCCTTGGGATCACATGGTCCCTGTATGAGTCGCATTAGTCTCGTGTTGCTATAAAGAAATACCTGAGACTGGGTAATTCATAAAGAAAAGAGGCTTAATTGGCTCCCAGTTCCACAGGATGTACATGAAGCATGATGCTGGCATCTGCTTGGCTTCTGGGGAGGCATCAGGAAACTTACAATCACGGCGGAAGGTGAAGGGGAAACAGGTACATCTGACATGGCAAGAGCAGGAGGCAAGGCGGGTCGGGTAGGGGGTGGGGAGGCAAAGAGGGAGCGGCGGGGGTGGGCGTGGGTAGAGGAGAGGTGGGGGAGGCAGGGTGGGAGGAGGTGAGGCGGGGGAGAGGCAGGGGAGAGGCAAGGCAGGTGGGGGGTGGAGACGAGGCGCAGGTGGGGGGTGGAGACGAGGCGCAGGTGGGGGTGGAGGCGAGGTGGGGTGAGGTGAAGCGGGTGGAGGAGAGGTGGGGTTGGGGGGAGGCGAGACGGGGGGAGAGGCAAGGTGGGGCCGGGGGGGTGGGAGGAGTAGAGGCAAGGTTGGGGGAGGTGAAGCGGGGGGCGGGTGAAAGTGAAGCCAGGGGAGGCAAGGGGCCGGGAGGGGAGGCAAGGGGCGGGGAGGGGAGGCAAGGGGCGGGGAGGGGAGGCGGGGGCCAGGGGAGGCCAGGCGGGGGAGGTGCCATGCACTTTTAAATGATCAGATCTCAGGAGAACTCCCTCAGGATCATGAGAATAGCACCAAGAGGGCAATCTGCCCCCATGATCCAATCACCTCCCACCAGGCCCCACCCCCGACACTGGGATTTACAATTTGACATGAGATTTGGGCCACAACACAAATCAAAACCATGTCAGTGGCCCATGGATTATCCAGGATCATCTCTCCCATAGCAAAATCCTTTACCTAAGCCAATCTGCGAAGTCTCATTTTCCACGTACAGTAACGTATTCGCGGGTTCTGGGGATTCAGTCGTGGACATCTTCAGAGGACCATTGTTCCACCTGGCACAGGGACATGCCTTCTCAAGCCCTTTATTTCACCCGTTTTTCCTAAACCTGCTCCTCCCTCTCCCAGTCTTCCTCATCCCAGTAAATGCCAGCAGCCTTACTAAATGCATCTTTTAACTACCAAGAAAAAAAAAGTGGCCATGACTCTGATAAATTTCTCAAAGTCATGAGAGCCTCAACTGATATTTAAATAAAAACTTGCCTATTAAGCAAATGCACATTAAAACAAAAAAGGAATAAACAGATGTCTCTCATTAACAAAAGAAGGGCTTTTATTTTTACCCAACTTTACTTTTATTGCCCTCCTAAATGCTCATCCATAAATGGAATAAAATGAAGAATTCAGCTAAATAATAAATTTTTTCAAGTTTCAAGATATAGGAAACTTAGTGAAGTTGAGATAAAGGGCGCAGCAGCTCGGCCAGAGGCTGGCCAAGGAGACAGCTGCCACTTCCAACTTGTCCTGGGATCATATGACTCTCAGCATCTTATTCAAATGAGACGATTTCCCTAAAGCAGACTGCATGGATTCAGCCAGGGTCAGAAGAGCAGGAAGAGCAGGCAGGGCACAGCATTGACCTTGACCCGACCTTGCAGCCACCACCGCATCTGTACCAGGCCCCAGTGCTCAGGGAATTTGCAATGACCCCTGCTGTCATCTCACGGGGCTGGGGACAGCATCCAGGTCCCATAGGGGGCTAGGTAGGTGGTAAGATGAAGCACGCTGTGGAATTTCCTAAGACCCATAATTGTATTTGCATTTTAAAAACTTTCCAAAACAACTATGGACTCTGCCCCTTCCCTAGAAATAACTGATCCTATTAGTTTCTCTTCTGCTTACCCATAAAGACCATGGCTTTCAAAAAAATTTAATTTCCCTTTTACCCCTGACCACACACAGCACAGAAGCCTGGGGAGGGGCATCACTGTCTCCCAAGAGTGGGTTCTTGAAAGGTGCGATGACCTCCCTGGCGCAGGACCCGGTGAATTCTTCCCCCTGTAAATATCTGCTAAATGAATCAATAAGTAGACTAATAAGTGGATGAAACCTACTTCTCTGAGGATGAAAGACTCATCAAATCAACATGCCCTGCTCGGGAGTGGAAGTGGGTCCACTTCCCACTGGATTATTTTGTGCTGGAAATAATCCAGCACAAACACCCTAGTGAGTGTAACTTCCATTTACCCCCAATGCCCCTGATAAACAGTGAGGGGTGGGGGCTTGGGGAGACTGGGAGGAGAGACCCCTTGCAAAGGGGACTTCTCACCGCCATGCTGGCTGCCAGGTAGAAAGAGGAGTCCAGTTACCAGAGCTCCCATCTTCACAAGAAAAGATAGGAGAGCTATATTTTACTTGGGGCCTTCCAGTGTTTATGTGTTGTCAAATAATTCAATCTTTCTAAACGAACTGAACAGTTTGGCATCTCTGATGTATGCATGGGAAAAACATCCTTAATTTGCCTCTCTGGGAAGTAGATGCTGAAATCGTGTTAGGAATGCAGGCGGTTTACTGGAGGCAATACCCATTGTATTAGGGTTTTCTAGAGGGACAGGACTAATAGGATAGATGTATATATGAAGGGGAGATTATTAAGGAGTATTGAATCACACGATCACAAGGTGAAGTCCCACAATATGCTGTCTGCAAGCTGAGGAGCAAGGAATCTAAGCTGAGGAGCAAGGAAGCCAAATCTTAAAAGTAGGAAAGCCAACAGTGCAGCCTTCAGTCTATGGCTGAAGGCCCCAGAGCCCCTGGCACACTCAAGTCCAAGAGTCCAAAAGCTGAAGAACTTGGAGTCTGATGTTTGAGGCAGGAAACCTCCAGCATGGGAGAAAGAGGAAGACCGGAAGACTCAGCAAGTAGGTTACTTCCCCCTTCTTCTGCCTGCTTTACTCTAGCCGAGCTGGCAGCTGACTGGATGGTTCCCACCCAGATTGAGAGTGGGTCTGCCTTTCCCAGTCCACCAACTCAAATACTAATCTTCTTTGGCAACACCCTCACAGACACACCCAGGAATAATACTTTGCATCCTTCAATCCAATCAAGTTGACACTCAGTATTAACCATTACACCTCCGAACATTAGAAAAGCGGGGAAGTGGGGCTGGACAGGGAAGTTTGGGAAAGGGATCTGACAAAGCCTAAGCCAGCACAGATGGGGCTCCAGCCGTGGGGAGGGGGTTGCCCATTAGATGAGTGCTACATTAGAGGGAATGGTTCAGATGCCAACGTCTCTGCAGTGCTCTGCTCCATCATCAACTGGCTGCCCGGGAGGAGTGTGGCCTCGGCTCAACAACAGAGGCAGATCTGGACCACCTTAGCAGGTGGAGCCTGTTGGCTACTGAACCCTTGGAGCTAAATGGCAAGGCATAGAAATCTAGGTGGCATAGCAATCTAGGTGGCATTGCTCCACATGGTGGAGCGCAAGATGTTTTGCAATGGACCCACTTCCACTCCTGAGCAGGGTGTGTTGATTTGATGAGTCTTTCACCATCAGAGAAGTAGATTTCATCCACACATTAGTCTACTCATCGATTCATTTAGCAGATATTTACCGGGAGACAACAGTCACTGGGTCCTGTGCCAGGGAGGTCATTGCACCTTTCAAGAACACATGCTCCCGGGGGCAGTGACTCCCCTCCCCAGGCCTCTGTGCTGTGTGTGGTCAGGATTCTGCACAGCACAGATCAGGGCCGCTCACCCAGTCTCAGGGCCAGCCTTCCAGGGACGTTCACAACCAATCCATCCATCTGACTTCTCTGGTGGCTGAAATCCTGGCTTATCGGAAATTCATAGTGTTACAATGACCCGCCCACACATATTTATCTAAAACACACAACTGATTGCCAAGACCAGTCACATTTCAGTTTCGGGGTTGGGTGGTTGATGGAAAGTGGAAACGGAGAGGAGAAAATACCTGGCTGGTATCATACCTTGACTCGCAGAGAGTTCAGATCACAGTGCATTTAAATCTGATCTCATTTTTGGAGTAAGTAAAGGGAAAGGAGGAATAGGAATCTTAGCTAAGAAAAGACAGAGGCGCCAGCTTATTCATTCAATGTTTTAAAAAATGAGAGCCCCTCTATGTACACCTTGTGGGTACATTGTGGGTGACAGCAGCAACACTCCCCTGTTTCATGGTGCTTGTCGTCTAGTGAGAAAAGTAATACAATAAATTGGTGAAAGGTAAATGCATAAGATAATACTTGACAATGAGGAATGCTTTGAAGGATATTAAACAGGTTGGTGTGTGAGAAGGACTAGAACTATTGAGAATGACCTGAATGAGCCCACAAGCAGAGGGTTCTATGGAAAGGGAATGGCTCAAATGGAAACATCCAGAAGTCGGAACCAGCCTGGGTCATAGAACTAGCACATGGCTGTGTGGTTTGTGGGGAATGGGAGGGTGGAGAGAAGGTCATGGAGGAAGGTGGGCCAGGCACACAGGGTCTCGGGGCCTCTGAGCACTGAGATTCTGAGCACGTAATGACATGAAGCCCTTGCTCTTCAGGTGTTAAGAACAAAGGAGCAAGTCCTGGTGTTCAAATACTGTCCCATGATACTGAAGAACAGAGAGCTGAGGAATGCACACCTTCTGCTCCTCATCAAGTCTCTTAAACAGGCTGCCCAACTCACTGACCTGGAAGCAACCTCCTTTCTCCATCCTTGTGCCCTCATCCCTGGAGCTACAGCTATGAGAACAGGTGTGCACACTGGACCTAGGTGGGACAGGCATATACCCTCTCTGATATGGTTTGGCTGTGTCCCCACCCAAAATCTCATCCTGAATTGTAATCCCCATAATCCCCACATGTCAAGGGCGAGACCAGGTGGAGGTAATGGGATCATGGGGGCGGTTTCCCCCATACTGTTCTCATGATAGTGAGTTCTCACAATATCTGATGGTTTTATGAGCATCTGGCATTTCCTCTGCTTGCCCTCACTCCATCCTGCCGCCCTGTGAAGAAGGTGCCCGCCTCTCGGCCATGAGTGTAAGTTTCCTAAGGCCTCCCCAGCCATGCAGAACTGTGAGTCTATTAAACCTCTTTCCTTTATAAATGACTCAGTCTTGGGTATTTCTTCATAGCAATGTGAAAATGGACTAATACGCTCTCCTTTGGAACCCCTGGGCCAGTCAGTGGTACAGAGCTAAGGTCCAACACCAGGTGGACTTGAGGTTATAAGGTATCTGTGAGACCCCGAAACCTAGGAAGGATCAGAACCAGAGCAGATGGAGGAAACGGTCAACAGAGAGGGTGGCTAGAAATAAATCATAATAATAATAGACTAGGCTTGCTCAACACCTCATTATAAACCAGATCCCCGAATCTAAGCACCAGGCATTAAGACAGTTAAGTGTGGAAGCGAATAATGGCAGATGCTACTGTTATCCTTATTTTACTAATGTGGAAACTGGGGTAATTTGACAATGAAGAAGTAACAGAAGCAAGACAGGATTGTATTCTGCTCCAGGGACAGAGACTGAGAGACCAGCTACCCCCCGCTGCAGTAGAATAAACCTTGGTGTAGGACAAGATACTTCTGGGTTCTCATAGGCCACCTCCATGGCAGCTCCCCATGAGGGAGGGGAGGCCACCCCTCATCCAGCCTTTGACAGCATTGGCTGATTGACAGGCACAGCCACAGCCTCCCCATTCCACAGTTGGGTATAAAGCGTTGTGGTACACACTTCCCAGTCATTTCTCAGCCGTCATTCTCATTGTGCTTGTCAAGTCTTCTCACTAAGTCTTTAATGGGCATGCAGTTTATTTCTCTAGTGTTTTGAACCACCAACTGGTTGTCCAGAAATCTCCTTCTAGGCCAACATTTTTTACGTTATTGCCTGCATTGACCGCGATCACACAGTACCTAACAAGGAGAGATTCTGCTGCAGATGGGACTGTGGGCGACATTTTAATACAGCACTTCCAAAAAGCAGACAACATGATGAATAGGTGGTGATAAAATGGTCATCTTGCAGGTGGCTGGATGTAATAAAGTGATGTGTAATGGCCCACCAGGGAGCTTTTCCAAGAGGGAGAATGGATTTCTTGGGAGGGCCAAGGCTCCATCAAAAACCTCATTCCTTCTCAGCATTGAGGGGTTGTCTGCCCTGAAGTGGACTGTTAACCACATTGATTAAAAAGATACCAGCTCTTCTCTGAGCACCTATTTGTCTGGTACTGCCTAGGGCTGGGATATACAGCATGGGATATAAAGGTAGATGAAAGCCTCCACTCATGGGGCTTATATTTTAATGGGGGAAGACCGACAATAAACAAGTATGTAAGTTAAACACATAGTGTATCAGATGACTGTAAGTGCAACTGATAACAGTAAGGCCAGGAAGAGGAAGAGAGTACTTGGTGACTGGGGGTACAATTTTACAGAAAAGGGTCAGGAATTCCTAACTGAGAAAGCGACCACCTTGGAACAACTCAGTGTAGCAACTGAAAGGCAGAAAAGTAAAATGATGATAATAGTGACACTTTTAAAGTGATTACTCTGTACTGTGTATTGTCCTAACAACTCAACTCACCGATGCTTTAGTTTACAAGTGTGGAAATTGAGATAAACACTTAAAAAGCCTTTCCCAAAGTCACACGGGCAATAAGCTGTAAAGACAGACCAGACGTTGACCCAGGCAGTCTGACTCCAGCAGGTATGACTTGAAGCCCGTATCCCACTGTCTTTCATGGAATACAGTAGAGAGCACCTAAGGCCACGAGCCTGCTGCTGTGTAGAGGTTCAAGAGTCCTGTCCTACTGGACTGTTGCTGTGTAGACAGGGCTGCCCTACAGCCTGCTGCTGTGTAGACAAGGCTGCCCTACAGTCTGCTGCTGTGTAGAGGTTCAAGAGTCCTGTCCTACTGGACTGCTGCCGTGTAGACAGGGCTGCCCTACAGTCTGCTGTGGTGTAGAATGGACTCAAGGGTCCTGTCCTACTGGACTGTTGCTGTGTAGACAGGGCTGTCCTACTGGGTTGCTGCTGTGTAGACAAGGTTCAAGAGTCCTGCCCTACTGCCTGTTGGCCACGTGAAATGGGGACTCATTTGACTTCTCCTTGCTTCCTCATTAGTATAGTGGGGATATTAATAGTTCCTGTATCTCAGGGCTCTTGTGAATTTAAAATGATTCAATAAATGCAAAGCTCTAAGAAGAGTTCCTGGCCCATGTTAAGTGCTCAATCAAGAATGTTATTCTTGCCAATATCACCGTCTAGTCCTTATTACCTTTTAGATCATGTGTAGGATGTAGGGAAAGGTATCAACATCGTCCTTGGCAGAGAGAAGGTCAGAGATCACCCACCTGTTGTGCCCATGGAGTGTCTCAGGAGTAGGTACATTTGCCCCATTCCTCACTTAGTCACCTAATCAAACACCATCTGGGGAGGTCGTCCCCAGTGATTTTCCTATTCCTAACCATCAACAGGGATTGAAAGGTCGATGGGATGTGCACATAGGAGAAAGGTGAGTGCCAGGGTCTGGATGTCTGTGTCCCTCGAAAATTCCTGTTTTGAAATCCTCATTCCCAAGATGGTAGTATTTGGGGATAGAGCCTTTAAGAGGTGATTAAGTCGTGGTAGTGGAGCCCTTATGAATGGATGAGTGGTCTTATGAAAGAGGCCCCAGGGAGGCCCCTTCTGCCCTGTGAGGTTACAGGGAGAAGACAGCAGGCGATTTATGAGGCCAGACACCGAATCTGCTGGTTCCTTGATCTTGGACATTCCAGCCTCCAGATATCTGAGAATACATTTCTGTGGTCTCAGCCACCCGGTGTATGGTATGAGACTTAGCCCGAACAGACTCCGTGAATGAGATTGAGACCACTGGTAGCTCCCAGTGAGTCCCATGGGAAGAAACAAGTGCCCCTGTAACCCTGTCTCATAAGTTTTCTGGCTTTATACCTTGGAACAGTTTTGTAAGTTTATGTAGGACTCAGTTAATGTTCTGGATTTCTACCTGGGTGTGCAGAATTCATAAAGTTCAACCTATATACATTTTCTGCATAAATGTACAAAAAATTGAAGGAAAGATGTAATCACAAAATAATTGAGAAAACAAATCATAGAAGAGGGTGTTCAGTATGGCCATTTTCACAATATTGATTCTTCCAACCCATGAGCATGGAATGTTCTTCCATTTGTTTGTATCCTCTTTTATTTCATTGAGCAGTGGTTTGTAGTTCTCCTTGAAGAGGTCCTTCACATCCCTTGTAAGTTGGATTCCTAGGTATTTTATTCTCTTTGAAGTAATTGTGAATGGGAGTTCACTCATGATTTGGCTCTCTGTTTGTCTGTGATTGGTGTAAAAGAATGCTTGTGATTCTTGTACATTGATGTTGTATCCTGAGACGTTGCTGAAGTTGCTAATCAGCTTAAGGAGATTTTGGGCTGAGACAATGGGGTTTTCTAGATATACAATCATGTCATCTGCAAACAGAGACAATTTGACTTCCTCTTTTCCTAATTGAATACCCTTTATTTCCTTCTCCTGCCTGATTGCCCTGGCCAGAACTTCCAGCACTATGTTGAATAGGAGTGGTGAGAGAGGGCATCCCTGTCTTGTGCCAGTTTTCAAAGGGAATGCTTCCAGTTTTTGCCCATTCAGTATGATATTGGCTGTGGGTTTGTCATAGATAGCTCTTATTATTTCGAGATACGTCCCATCAATACCTAATTTATTGAGAGTTTTTAGCATGAAGGGTTGTTGAATTTTGTCAAAGGCCTTTTCTGCATCTATTGAGATAATCATGTGGTTTTTGTCTTTGGTTCTGTTTATATGCTGGATTACATTTATTGATTTGCATATGTTGAACCAGCCTTGCATCCCTGGGATGAAGCCCACTTGATCATGGTGTATAAGCTTTTTGATGTGCTGCTGGATTCAGTTTGCCAGTATTTTATTGAGGATTTTTGTAATTTATAGATTCAATGCCATCCCCATCAAGCTACCAATGACTTTCTTCACAGAATTGGAAAAAACTACTTTAAAGTTCATATGGAACCAAAAAAGAGCCCACATCGCTAAATCAATCCTAAGCCAAAAGAACAAAGCTGGAGGCATCACACTACCTGACTTCAAACTATACTACAAGGCTACAGTAACCAAAACAGCATGGTACTGCTACCACAACAGAGACATAGATCAATGGAACAGAACAGAGCCCTCAGAAATAATGCTGCATATCTACAACTATCTGATTTTTGACAAACCTGACAAAAACAAGCAATGGGGAAAGGATTCCCTATTTAATAAATGGTGCTGGGAAAACTGGCTAGCCATAGGTAGAAAGCTGAAACTGGATCCCTTCCTTACACCTTATAAAAAATTAATTCAAGATGGATTAAAGACTTACATGTTAGACCTAAAACCACAAAAACCCTAGAAGAAAGCCTAGGCAATACAATTCAGGACATAGGCATGCGCAAGGACTTCATGTCTAAAACATCAAAAGCAATGGCAACAAAAGCCAAAATTGATAAATGGGATCTAATTAAACTAAAGAGGTTCTGCACAGCAAAAGAAACTACCATCAGAGTGAACAGGCAACTACAGAATGGGAGAAAATTTTTGCAACCTACTCATCTGACAAAGGGCTAATATCCAGAATCTACAATGAACTCAAACAAATTTACAAGAAAAAAACAAACAACCCCATCAAAAAGTGGGCGAAGGACATGAACAGACACTTCTCAAAAGAAGACATTTATGCAGCCAAAAAACACATGAAAAAATGGTCATCATCACTGGCCATCAGAGAAATGCAAATCAAAACCACAATGAGATACCATCTCACACCAGTTAGAATGGCGATCATTAAAATGTCAGGAAACAACAGGTGCTGGAGAGGATGTGGAGAAATAGGAACACTTTTACACTGTTGGTGGGAGTGTAAACTAGTTCAACCATTGTGGAAGTCAGTGTGGCGATTCCTCAGGGATCTAGAACTAGAAATACCATTTGACCCAGCCATCCCATTACTGGGTATATACTCAAAGGACTATAAATCATGCTGCTATAAAGACACATGCACACATATGTTTGTTGCAGTACTGTTCACAATAGCAAAGACTTGGAACCAACCCAAATGCCCAACAACGATAGACTGGATTAAGAAAATGTGGCATATATACACCATGGAATACTATGCAGCCATAAAAAACGATGAGTTCATGTCCTTTGTAGGGGCATGGATGAAACTGGAAAACATCATTCTCAGTAAACTATCGCAAGGACAAAAAACCAAACACCACATGTTCTTACTCATAGGTGGGAATTGAACAATGAGAACTCATGGATACAGGAAGGGGAACATCACACTCTGGGGACTGTTGTGGGTTGGGGGGAGGGGGAAGGGACAGCATTAGGAGATATACCTAATGTAAATGACGAGTTAATGGGTGCAGCAAACCAACACGGCACATGGATACATATGTAACAAACCTGCACGTTGTGCACACGTACCCTAAAACCTAAAGTATAATAATTAAAAAAAAAAAAAAAAGAAGAGGGTGTTCATAGATGTGTCCAAACCAGTGTGTGGTATGCACAGTGACAGGAGTGCTGGCTGCATTGGCTGGTGCAGTTGGGAGGCACCAAAGCCTCCAGGACATCCTGAGCTTCCAGTCACTGGGCCAGCAATACGGTGTCCATAGACATTCCTGCCCACCCAGCCTGGCTGGAGAAATGGTGGCACAATTTCCTGTTTCCAGGCTTTATTTCATTCCATTCTACCAGTCTTAATGGATATCTATCCAATCACCAACGTGTGTCACTCATTACTTGTGTTAAAAGGAAAACTTCAGCCACATTAAATTTAAAGGAGTTTGATTGAGCAATGAATGATTTGTGAATTGGGCAGTCCCCAGAATCACGCACATTCAGAGAGATGCCTCCAGGCGTGCCTCATGATGAGAACAAATTTATAGACCAAAATAGTAAAGTGATATACAGAAATTGGAAGTGAGGTACCAAACAGCTGATTGGTAACAGCTCGACGTTTGCCTTATTTGAACACAGTTTGAACACTCAGCAGTATATGACTGGTTGAAATATGGCCTCTAGGATTGACCAAGGCTCAGAGATTGTTAAAGGCGCATACTGTTCAGTTAGGTTTTCAGTCCTGTCTACCTATTAAGTCAGGTTGCAGTTCATCCACAAGGACTTAATTATAGAAGTACAGAGTCTTTCTCAGGCCATGTTTAGTTTGCTTCAACATTTGAAAATGCTTTATAGCTCCAAGAATCCACTGAATAAAGGCTAATAGCTTAGCTGGAGCCCAGCTGCCCTCCACAGGCAGGCTCCCATCACCAGCCACATCACCCATCCTTCCTCCCCATGCAGCCTGCTCCAGTCACCCAGAAGACCCGGCATTTCCAGAATACACAATGTTCTTTTTCTGCCTTTCCTAATGATAATAAATTAAACAAGATACAAATTTATCACAATTGCAAGATTTTATGATGATGATTTCCAGTGTGTTGTTGTGTATGATTCTCTCAATAACTTTATATGGTAGGGACCTAACATTGCTTCCCTTTTGTTTATAAGAACTTCAGATTTGGGGCTATTCCAAAAAGACTGGATTTTGCTAAGGTAACAACCCCAAATTTTCCAAGACTTAAAACAACACAATTGATTTGGCATTGTCACAATGTGAGAGGTCACAGCATCTGTTTCCCGTTGTTCTGTCTCAGGAACTCAGGCTGAAGGAAGCTCCTTTATCCGAAGACTCTGAGTTCTCAACAGGAGGTTGCAGGTTCTGCCACAGCAGGAGAGACAGCAGGCTGGTACCTTTCTTTTCAGCCCCAAAGATCATGAGAGCATGTATTATGCTACTCAGAAAAAATATTATCTATTTTACTTTTCCATATACCCTGAATGTACTCTTTCCTTAGAAGCAAAAAATGAACAATGAATCCCAAGCCCTTGCTGCTATGTAGATGGAGTTCAAGAGTCCTGCCCTATCGGACATTAGAGAACACAGGAATAGCCTGGTGCCTGGAGGGGAGAGGGTGTGGCTGCCCTGATGACGGGAAGGAGGGTCCCTCTCTGTGTTTTGAGTGTAGTCCACATGACCTGTTTTCTGCTTTAAAATAAAACATTAAAAGTCCCAATTTCTATTGTTTGTTCCTCCTAGATTCATAGTATGTTAGTTGAGTCGATTACCTGTGTGCATTTTTCTCTTCATCTCTCTTAGGCAAAGGACTGATTTAAATTCAACCCATAGTTACCTGGTCATGTCTGAAGGTCTTGGCCCATCACATTTGAGTGAATGTGGTTAGACAGATGTGTGACGGCTCAATCCCAGACACCTCCACTTAATGCTGTTGTGGGTATGGAAAGACACAATACTGGAAATATTTGTCAGTCTCAGCAAATGTCCTCAAAATGTCCTCCAGGAACACATATGGATTCACTAAATAGTTTTCCAGCCATACAGAGTAAGAGACTGAAATTCCATCTTCAGCTATAAATTAACTTGGGGAATTTGGAAATATCCTACGCTATCTGTGAGCTGGAGATCTATGAATTTCAATCTGTCAATATCCACAAATAATTCCAAGACATTTAAAACACACAGACTCGAGAGCTAGGGACATCTGGTTTACCAGGCGTTCTCCCTCCAGCTCAGCGGCTGCACGTGTTCCTGTTGGCTGCTGGGAGCTATGATGGTGCCACACAGGTAGTGAGTCTTTCTGCCTGAGTTAAACACATTTAACTCAATCAATGGAGTTATTGTTCTGAGGCCAAAACGTCTCCATCTCATATCTTCACTTTTGTTTCTCATATAAGTATGATATTAATTTCTAACTCTGAGTGGCAGATTCCTCCCAGAGCTATAAAAACAATGGCAGAAAGAAGAGGAACATTTGCTGAGCACTCCCGGGACACATCTTTTCATTTCACCAGTCACACCACAGCAGCAGAACAAATATTGCAGGGCTCATGTACAGTTCCATAACTAATCCAATAAATGACAGGGGCCTCCCACTCTTAGCAATTCTCATTTAGAATGTGATTGTCCTCTAAAATGTTTATTCCCCAATTCTTAGTGTCATGAATTTATTTACGCAAAAGCTTCGTGGAACCTGAAATTCATTATGGCATATCCTTCATTTATAGCTCAGGAAATGCTGGCTCTGGTCATCGTCTCTCCTGTATCAGTTTAATCTGAACATAAATACATGCATTTGCTGCAGGAGTCACTAATGTGAAATTGTAAAATTGTCAGAGTAAAGCCAGAATTCCTGACGGGGAATTGTGTTCCATTTCTTTCTCCTTACTACATGAAGGATTGCCTAAGTCTTGTTACTACCATTTTTCTTGAAAGAAGTGGGAAAACCAGTACCCTCTGATGTGAAGATATAGATCAGAGCACACACCCACCACTGATGACTTCAGCCAGAAGCAGCTGAAGGCGGCAGCTTAGAGACCTGTGATCCCCTGCTTTAGGTTTGTGGAAAGCTCTGCGGGACAGACACATCTACCTGCATGGCCTTCCAGGGATAATGACTTTCACTTTATTTTTGCCTTAGACACCTTATTTGTTTTCCTCTCGTTGGAAGGGAGTTCTGGAAAGTAGAACTAAAACTCAGGGCATGCAGTCTTCATCAATAACCATTCAAGCCTAGAACCTGGGCTGCCTCAATGTGGCTAGCTCATTGCCAGTGGACACTGATGCTGTAAAGAAGTAGAAAACACATGAACATCAGGTGATAACTCAAAAGTTCATCACCCTCAGCTCATAAACATTGAAATTGTCAATAACCACCATTCACATCTTTTTTTTTTTTTTTTTTTTTTTTTTTTTTTTTTTTTTTTGAGGCAGAATTTCACTCTTGTCACCCAGGCTGGGGTGCAATGGTGTGATCTCGGCTCACTGCAACCTCCTCCTCCTGGGTTCAAGCAATTATCTTGCCTCAGCCTCCTGAGTAGCTGGAATCGCAGGTGCCTGCCACCACACCCAGCTAATTTGTTTTTTATTTATTTATTTATTTATTTATTTATTTTAGACGGAGCCTCGCTCTTTTGTCCAGGCTGGAGTGCAGTGGCGCGATCTCAGCTCACTGCAAGCTCCATCTCCTGGGTTCACACTATTCTCCTGCCTCAGCCTCTCTAGTAGCTGGGACTACAGGCACCTGCTGCCACGTCTGGCTAATTTTTTGTATTTTTAGTAGAGACGGCGTTTCACCGTATTAGCCAGGATGGTCTCAATCTCCTGATCTCGTGATCTGCCCACCTTGGCCTCCCAAAGTGCTGGGATTACAGGCGTGAGCCACTGCGCCCGGCCAATTTTTGTATTTTTAGTATAGACCGGGTTTCACTACGTTGCCCGGGCTGGTCTTGAGCTCCTGACCTGAGGTGATCCTCCTGCCTCAGTCTCCTGAAGTGCTGGGATTATTGGCATGAGCCACTGCACCTGGCCTAACCACCATGCACAGCTTATCTTGGTGAGGTTTTCCTGAATTTAGAGGGAAACGGATGTCACAAGAATATAATTTCTTGGAACAATGAGAAACAATAAACAAGAATGTATTTTTTTTGTTTCTCTTATCTTTCCCATCTTCCTCTTCCTCCTCTTTCTTTTCCCCTCCACCTGCTGCTTCTTCTCTTAATTATCTCACCTCTTCCAATCCCCTATCTAGCCTGGGATCAGACGTAAATTTTGCATTTAAAACTTCCTAAATAGGTTTTCTGAACAGCAAACAACCATTCAAGGGTTGTGAAATTTACTTCCCAAGGGAAATAAAACCTTCCAGTAAGCCTTTACAGGTACAATGATGAAAGGGAAACATCATCATCACCATTGTCATCATCAAATAATTATAAAAACAATAATAAACATCAACCATGTCTCCTCTATTCATGGCTATCTTATTCTGCTTGGGCTGCCATAACAAAACATCATGAACTGAGTAGCACAAACAACAGACTCAATTTAGGGTCTCACAGTTCTGGAGGCTAGGAAGGCCAATATCAAGGTGCCAGCATGGTTGGGTGTTGGTGAGGGCTCTCTTCCTGGATTGCAGATGGCAGCCTTCTTGCTGTGTCCTCACATGGACATCAGACAGAGTGAGAGCAAGCATTCTCATGTCTTCTTATATGCTTTTTAAATTTTCATAGATTTAGGGGGTACGAGTACAGATTTCTTGTGTGCATACACTGCACGGTGGTGGAATCTGGGCTTCTCCCCATCACTTGAACAGTGAACACTGTACCCAGTAGGTGATTTTTCAAACCTCACCCCCTGCACACCCTTCCACCTTTGGTAGTCTCCAATGTCTATTATATATCTCCAATGTCTACTACATATCCATGAGTATCTAGTGTCTTTTTTATAAGGACACTCATCCCATCACAGAGACCTGACCCTCACAACCTCATCTAGACTTATTCAGCTCGGAAATGCCCCATCTCATGCAGAGTTAGGGTTTGACCATATGAATTTTAGGATGAAACAATTCAGTCAATAGCAACTGTCATTTCAGGTACAGGATGGTGACTGCTGTATAATACAAGATTATTATTATTTTGAATAAATGAATGACAGATGTTTGCAAACTTATTTTTTTCTCTTTCTTTGATAGGCGTAAATCTGTGTTGGATTATTTTTTGCTAACTTAGCCACCCCACTACTTCTTCTTTTTTTGAGACTGAGTCTCGCTGTGTCTCCCAGGCTGGAGTGCAGAGGCATAATCCAGGCTCACTGCAATCTGCATCTCCCAGGTTCAAGTGATTCTCATGCCTCAGCCTCCTAAACAGCTGGGACTACAGGCGTACCCCACCACCATCCAGCTAATTTTTGTATATTTATTAGATATGGGGTTTTGCTCTATTGGCCAGCCTGTTCTCAAACTCCTGGTCTCAAGTGATCCACCCACCTCAGCCTCCCAAAGTGCTGGGATTACAGGTGTGAGCCACCACAACCAGCCTACTACTACTTCCTTTTAAGCCTAGGAACTCTTTCTAAAACTTTCTCCCAATGAGAGGAAATACATTGAGATGTGTAAGACAAAAATTAGGTGAAAGCTATTGTCACTGGCAGGCCACTCAGGTAAATGTGTTGGCTTCACACAGCTCTCCATAAGCTCAAAGCAGCATATCAGACTTCTCTGTGAGCCCTGGCTTTTCCGTTACTTTAGGCAAGTCCTTAGTTGCATTTCCTCTGATCTTCCTGCTGCCACTTCCTAGACCTTCCTTCTCCCAGTTCCACCCACCATCTAATTCCAATATTATGCCCATTAAACTTCTAATAATTGCACCTGTAACAACTGTGGTGGCTCCATTTTTCTGATCAAACCCAGACAGGTACAATATCCTGAAGAATATTTTTGTTGAGTTTGTTGTGTCATAGTTTTATCAGAGTCTTATCCAAAAATATTCTCACTCATAGAAGTCCACCCTGTCTCAGATTTTTGTAAGATTGTGTCAGTGGAGAACACAGGATGAACCAAGTTAAACACAGGGAATAATCCTGGCATAAGCAGGTGTGAAACGAAAGTAAATCTTGGGACCCCCAAATCACTAAACTAAAAGGAAAAGTCATCCTGGGAACTGCTTAGGGCCAGCCTGCCTCTCATTCTATTCAAAGTCATCCCTCTGTGACTCCCCTGACACAAATGCCATCTGATTGCTCCCTCTCCCCTACTGTTTATGTAAAAATGCAGATTCCCTGAGCCAGACTAAACTGTGTATTTAGTGGAAGGCTGAAAGAATGCAACCTTTTGTCTCTTACCTACTTCTAACCTGGAAGCCCCCACTTCGAGTTGTCCTGCCTTAACGGACCTAACCAATGCACATCTTATCCATAGCGAGTGATGTCTCACGTCTCCCTAAAATGTATAAAAGCAAACTGTACCCCTGACCACGTTGGGCACATGTCTCAGGACTTCCTGAGGCTGTGTCTTTAACCTTGGCAAAATAAACTTTCTAAATTGACTGAAATCTGTCTCAGATATTTGGGGTTCACACAAGTATAAACAGGAAACAAGTGTATTAATTGGAAATGTTTCCAGGTGCAAGGCACAGAAGATTCAGCCAACAGGTCCTTAAACCATGAGGATATGTGTGCCGGGTGCGGTGGCTCACACCTGTAATCCCAGCAGTTTGGGAGGCCGAGGCGGGCAGATCATGAGGTCAGGAGATTGAGACCATCCTGGCTAACATGGTGAAACCCCGTCTCTACTAAAAATACAACAAATTAGCCGGGCGTGGTGGTGGGCGCCTGTAGTCCCAGCTACTAGGGAGGCTGAGGCAGGAGAATGGCGTGAACCCAGGAGGTGGAGCTTGCAGTGAGCCAAGATCGTGCCAACTGCACGCCAGCCTGGGTGACAGAACAAGACTCTGTCTAAAAAAAAAAAAAAAAAAAAAAAAAAAAAAAAAAAAAAAAAAACCACGAGGATATGTGTGATTTGCTTAAGATTGAGATACATTCAGAACGGGTTTGTCATTAAGGCTTAAATTTGTGTCATGTTTCCAATGCTCCCTCCCAGAACAACCTCTAAAACATGATGGGAAGACAGAGGCAAATGATGAGCTTTCTTACATTACAATTATTGTCAAAGAGGTAAATATTGCTCAGAAGGCACAGAAGGTGTTACCAATGGAGGGTGTCCAGGTTCTTGGCATCTTAAACAAAGAATCTGACACAACGCACAAACAAAGCAAGGAAAGAACGAAGCAACAAAAGCAGAGATGTATTGAAAATGAAAGTACACTCCCCAGTGTGGGAGTGGGCCCAAGCACAGGGGCTCAGGGCACCATTACAGAATTTTGGGGGGTTTAAATACCCTCTAGAAGTTTCCATTGGTTACTTGGTGTACGTCCTAAATAAATGAAGAGGGTGAAGTAAAGGTACAAAGTCATTTACTCAGCCTATGCCCTATGGAGATGACATTTCCTGTCAGAGCTGATGTGTAAATTGGCCTTATGTTCCCTGCTTCCAGACCGTATTTTCCTGCTGCAAAGGTATTTCCTAATATCTGATTGAGTAAAACTGGGTTACCTGCCCCATCCCTGAACCAGTCATTGACAGGGGAATGGGATTACCTCCTTTGGATTAGGCCAGTAATGAGCCATCCCTTGGGATTGGGGGAGGGTCTACAGCTGCCTATCATGGTGGACTTCCAACCTGGTCAGCCACAACAGGGGAGATTGTTACCATAGGACATTATTCTAGATGACACAAAATCTGCCATTTAAATTACACTCAATTATATGGCGACCAAGGGATTCCCTTTCCACAAGCTTTGGGTTCTTCTGGCTATTGGGTTTTGAAGGGAAGGTGAGGGCTAAAGAAAGATAGAGAGAGAGTTGACGGCTCTACAGCAAAGCAGATTTTTATGTCCAGCACTAGACCCGCAGAGGTGAGGGACCAGCTTAATGCCAGAGCCCACTGCTGCTTACAGGCTGGCGTCATTTATAGGTTTGGCGGGGGGAGGTCTGGGCAGTATGGTTTGCTGCCCAGCAGGATATTGATAAGATGTTCCTATGATCAGGTGGTTTGGCCCTTTCTCCTGTGAGATGTGATAGGATGTTCCTTGGACCTTTTCCCAGTGGGATATGGTAGGGACATTCCTTCAGTTGAGGCTTTGCCTGGCAAGGTATGATAAGGATGTTCCTGTGCCTTGTGGTCAGGTGGTTAGTAGGATGTTTCTCACGGCCTGAGCCCCCATGGAATGTTTCACTCTCATCAAGGTCTGTGAAACTGCGGGGGCTTACAAAATGCCGCATTTTGGACTAAGACTGGCTACATAGAGAATTCTGTTTGATGCTTGTATATCTGAAAATCCTCCTGATACTACTGAATCTTCCTTTCTGATCACTCCCCCCCCAAAAAAAAGCAGAACTCAGGCAGTAAACCTGAAGCACATAGTGGTATCTAGATAATGATATTTTATGTTTATCTATTTACTTCCATAATTACCTTTGATTTTTGACAAGTGATAATGGTTTTCCATTCATTATGTTGGTATAGTTTCCTGTTAGAATGTCCTTTTCAAATATGTTTATTTAAGTGAGATAAGACTTTTAAATTAAGTAGATTAAGTAATCTACTTAAGTAGATAATAGTACAGCCATTATGGTAATTATAGGAAATATAAGAATATTTGTGGACGGGGGTGGTGGCTCACCCCTGTAATCCCTGCACTTTGGGAGGCCGAGGTGGATGGATCACTTGAGATCAGGAGTTCAAGACCAGCCTGGCCAACATCATGAAACCCTCTCTCTACTAAAAATACAAACACTTGGCCAGGTGTGGTGGCAGGCACCTATAATACCAGCTACTAGGGAGGCTGAGGCAGGCAGGAGAATCGCTTGAACCCAGGAGGTGGAGGTTGCAGTTAGATCACACCTGGGCAACAAAGCAAGACTCTGTCTCAAAAAAAAAAAAAAAAAAAAGAAAGAATATTTGACAAAAGACTGAAAATTGGAAAATGCTATTTAAAGCACAGTAGGAGAGACACGGGCTGACAGTGCAGCTAGACCCACACAGGAAACCAGAAAGCTGCCTCCAGATTAATTGATAAGGCAAATTACGTAAACATAAGCCCTGAGCCAGGTCTTGCTTCCCTCTGACAGCATCTGGCCACTCCACAATCAATCCCCAAACACCCAAATTGTTATAATTTTAATCATCAAAATATTGCATTGTTTCAAAGTTTGAGCCAACAATGGCATTTGTTATTAACTACTGCCAAAATTACTGTTATTTCTGAAAACATCCTGTTCCAGTGCAGTCATTATTAATCATCTATTGATTTCTTGTTTTTATATTTGAAACTACAATGACTGAAGAATTCATAGGCTGATATTTTTGTGTACAAAACATGCACATCTACACAAACACACATGGTCAATATTTCACACCCAGAAAAATCTTGTGCTTCACTCTGTGTATTTAACATAGCCTCGGAGGAATAAAAGTCTTGATTTTGGATAGCACATATTGTAACGATGTTTTTCAAAGGGTGCCTGCTTCACTGGTGTTGTATAATATGACTTTACGTGACACCCAGACAGTGTTAAACAACATAGAGTCACATGGGAGACATTTTATTTCATCTTCCATCTTCATTTCAATTCCCTCTCAACCCTTCACATTACACTGAACAGAAAGTCTCATTTGGGGGATAAAATATCGTTAACACCTCCAGCCCTCACTGTTTTCCTTTTCATCAAAGGCAGCATGAGGATCAGGCTCAGCCCCTTTGGAAAGCATCAGAATCTAACAGCAATGGGCATTTTTTACTTTCACCAGTCAGATTGCTTAACTACAGTTAACAGTTGAATGACGTGGATGATGAATTAGCTCTCACAACTGGCAGTTTGGAGACATGCCTTTCTCAGGGATCTAAGGCTCTGTCCATGCAATTCTTCCAGACTTCCTTAGACAGAAATTCCTGCCTGGGTGCCAAACATCAAATCTATCACCCTCCCAAGCAAGAAGAAAGTGGGGCAAGAAAAAAATCTTTTTTTTTGAAAGCTCTATCTTGTTTTTCTTATGATTTTTTTCTTTAGTTGTTTATGTTGGCTTGTCTCTTTATTCTTATTTGGCTTTTGTTGTCATTGTTCTTTGTTTGTCCCCATCCCCAAAGCACCACCTCTGACTTCCCCTTTTGCCTCATTGGCCACTATTAGGTCACATACCCATCCTTTGCCCAGTCACTGGCAATGGGGAGTGGTAATAACACATGTCTGACTCAGACCAATCAGGCTTCACTCCTTGGGACTGGGGATGGGACACCCAGCTACTCTCAGCACAAAATTGAGACTGTTTGGCAGGAAAACGGAAAAGTAGCTTCTGCTTGGCCAATGAATACAGTCAAACACAATTGTTTATATGCACTATTTTTCAGTTTAAATTCCATGTATGACAACAATATAAAACAGAAGAACTGTAAGATCATCGGAAGAGACACTACATTGTGCAGAGGTGGTGTGTGGTGATGGTTGGTACAAAGTGGATTTGGCTAAACTATTAGATTGGATTCTTGGATGGCTGACCCTAGCTGTGTATATTATATTTCATGGGTGATTTGTGCAGGGTTAAAGTTTGTCAGAATAGCCCCAGGACCTAGGAGAGATGGTAGAGTAACATTTAATGCTGTTCTTAGTTTTGTTCCTGTCTCTGCCAGAAAGACACTCAATGAGTGCCAGATGGAGAAGCATCTCTGTTTCCCAGGCATAACTGGATGTGTGGGAACTGGCAATTGGCATTCAAGGTGCAGCAAAGTTAAGCTGTCCCTCAGGGAAAATCACAGCACAGCCACTCATTCTTATAGTGAGGAGATGCTGGGGCACGCCTCTGCACCTCTCAATCCAGTTTTTATTTTTCTCAACTTGGACCTAAGATTTCCAGCAAAAGGCTGAGGATTTGTTGTTCCAAAAGAATGAACACACTCTGGATAAGGAAGAGTATGACCAATTGCCCATTAGCCAAAACAAACTAAGGTTTCCTATTCCATGATTTTTTTTCTTTTCAAATAAGACTGTTGAAAATTCAGAATAGAAGTGCAGCAAAATCGTATACCCTTCTAATTGACAAACATTAATTCTCCATTAGTTACAATTGGAATTATTAAAATATTGAAATCAAATATAATAACTGTCAAATATAGTACTTATGGTATTCAAATAAAATTTTTTCCCCCAAATACCTTTTAAATCATTTGATACCCCAGCAATTTGGGAGGCTGAGGCGGGTGGATCATTTGAGGTCAGGAGTTCGAGAACAGCTTGGCCAACATGGTGAAACGCCTTCTCTACTACAAATACAAAAATTAGCTGTGTGTGGTGGTGCATGCCTGTAATCCCAGCTACTTGAGAGGCTGAGGCAGGAGAATTGCTTGAACCTGGGAGGCAGACGTTGCAGTGAGCTGAGATTGCACCACTGTACCCCAACCTGGGCAACAGTGACATTTCATCTCAAAAAAAATAAAAAATAAATTAAATAAATAAATAAATCACTTGATAAGACTAAATTGTCACTATCTTATCAGCTCAGTATAAATGTGGACCTGTTTATTTATCCCTTGCAAGGGCTGGTAGTACTTCTGTATTTCTGTCATTTGATACTGTTAATTTTGAAATATTTTATTTGCTTACCAGATATTTTCTTAATTTATACCTTGTCGTTGTCCAAATTATCATAAATTTCAAATTAAGGGCATTTGAGTTAATAAGATTTACGAATCACAAAGTGGTTTTAGAGATCAAAGGATAGTTTAATCAGGTCTAGGTATATGTAGAAAGCTCTTTGCCTCTTCTCAGTTGTTTTCCTTTTTTTTTTTTTTTTTTTTTCTGATACAACTCACAAACTTGAGAGGATTTCCAAACTCCTTTGTCAAAGACGTGTAACTAAATCCTGGTCAAAGATACCTGTGATGACATCTCAATGGGCAGGCACATCTGTAAGGGGATTCTTCCATAATTAACGAGACACACATGTAGAAACCTGACTTTGTCCTTCTTCTGAACATGGTTGTGTGAATACAGTTGTATGGTTGTATGATGCTAGGAGCCCTGGTAGCCATTTTAGGGCATGAGGTGACAATATAAGGACCAAGCCAGTAGTCAGAAGAAACTGGAACAGGGGGATGGAAAAAGCCTGGGTGTCGGAAGACACGGGAGAGTTTCTGAACCAAACACGTGGATGTGCGGCTTTAGGTGTCTTGTTGTAGGAAAAAATATAACTCAGTCTTGGAAACCCTCTACTTGACTATTTTTTAGTTGGCAATAACACAAGGTCACATTGGAAGAGGGTTTCCATTGAAACTGATTTTCTAAAGCTGAAGTTCCAGAACCTGAAATACATAGACAGAATATATTCTGGGTTCCCATGTAGGATTCCCAGAGGCCCTACAATTTTTTTAAAAAGTTAATAAAATATAGAATATTTCTTATTGTTTTGGCACAAAATTGACCTTAGCATAACTACTAGTTCTTTGCCACTGCAAATATTGATGCTTTTCCATGCATGTGTGAGTATTGATTTCTTCCATGGCACAAACTCAGCAAAGTGCACAGACCTCTCCCTTCCTTCTATTCAGCATTTTAGAGCTCTGGGCTAGACATGTGAGACGGAGAGTTTCAATAAAGAAAGATTGATAAATGCAGTCAAAACCATTGGGATCTGGAATTGATTTATGGAGGTGGGGAAATCTGGCTTATTTCTTTCTGTTTCCAGTGAAAAGCACAACTTTATAATGCCACAGTATTTTGGAATATCTCATAAGAAAAACATAAAATTACCTTTTTTTTGGTAAGTGGCCGTAGAAAAATCTCCAAACTATATTAGCAAACTGAGCATATGAAAATTATTTTCCAGTTCAGATATATCAATTCTTCCCCCCAAAAGAAAAACAAAAACCAAATCAAGCTGAAACTGAGCTTCCTCCGTATTTTCCATGATTTTATTGGGCTTGTAAAAAGTAAAAAGTTTTATTAAACTGTAAGACCATGGCAGATGGAGAAAGTATAATTTAGGGAGATTAAGTGAGCTGGATTTTATATGCCTCCAGTATTTAAGGCATTGAAAAATATCTAAATAATTGGAAAATGACGCATTGTAGACACTAGGCTATTTCTCAGCTGAACGGCTAATAATCACTCCTTTCAGTCTTCCAGATGTGTGTGTTTCCTCTAATAATGAGGAGTTAAAAATAACACTCCTGATTCTTCCTCCAAATGTTGATGGGCAGGTCCCTTGCCACCAGGCATTCCGCAAGAGGGAGGGTTGCAGGGATCTCCAAAAGAGCCCCACAATAAAACAAATGTGCATGTTCATCACATTATTCAAATGAAACATTAATTATTTCAGAACTTGCTCCAAATGTTCCCAAGCCCGGCTCATGATAATGAGCTCCTGGGCTTTTGTCTTACAGCTCACTGTTAACGTCATGCTAAATGGACGGCAACTGGACATGCTGCTTGGATGAATATTTATGTGCTGGAATGTTGTTGGATCCAGGGTCTCAGGGCCTGATGACATAGCTCATTTCCCTTCTCCCCTCCCCAGCTCAGCAGCTCCTTTCTCATCCATTTTTGTGGGGTAAAATGCATGGTGCTGGCATAAGCTTCTGATGCTACAACGAATGTTTCTTAGCTCAAGGGGCTGACTTCGGGGTTTCCTCTACTTTACACATATGGAATGACTCCAATACTTACTCTAGCCACTGCACTTTGTGGATGACACAAGAAAAGGGACTGAATGGTCTCTGGTACTACATTTTATAGCTGTAGCAGCAGCCTCATTCTCACGACCCAAGGGCAGTGGTGGACTTCCACGTGGGATTATTGGAATGAACCATGGAATGGGAGGAAGGCTTGGATCCTAATCATAGTTCTTCCATCAATTCACTGAGGGTTTATGGGCCAGTTCCAATGGCCAGGGTTCTTATCTGCAAAATGAAACACTAATATTCCGACCTAGCTGCCTCCAAGTTTCTTGAAAAGGTAAAATAATAGGACTGTGGGAAGTTATTTCCCAAGATAAGTAGACCTGCAAGTTTAAGTCAACATCTACCCCCAATCAATTGTGAGGTCACACCAGGAAGACAGAGGCCAAACCCAGCATCACACTTTGACCTCCCCGGGAACACAGTGGGTAACAGAAGAAAACAAGGAGAATTATTTTACAGCTGTGACGTTGTCAATTGTACAATATCTACTCCAGTTTCCTCCCATCTTTGAGGTGACTGATGAGAATGCCTTATGTGTCACACAGGATCATAACACAAACTTTCTTCTGTTTCCTGACGCCCCTCAAATTTACTCAGTAGGGGAACTTCACCCTTCTCTTATATAAATTGGCTTTTCTGCTTATGTTTAAATAATAGGCCATTGTGTGGCAAACAATTCTATCAAAAATTCTGTCTTTTACCCTAGCTCCTGGGAAATAACCACTAAAGTCTTGAAATGTCTTGAGTAATTGGAGGACTTTTATTTTTCACACCTGATGCCTTATGCTGATGAGATGACTCAGCAGCGGATGGCCAGGCCAGAAAGACCAAAACTATAATCTGAGGTTTGAGTTTCTGAGCCAGATGACATCATCCTCCAGGTAAGGAAGGGGGGCTGAAAACTGAGTTTAACCATTCGATCCATGGTTCAATAAATCATATCCACACAGTTCAGCCCCAATACAAACTGCACATTGCAGCTCAGGTGAGCTTCCTGGCAGGTACCACTCTGTGTGTACTGTCACACATCATAGCCTGAAGAAGGCAACACTGTCAAGGCCTTCACGAGGAGAGGACTTTGGAGCTTCACCTTGGACCCCTCCCTATGGGTCTCATCCTTTGCTTGGTTCCAAATTTGTATCATTTCACTAAACAAAACTGTACTCATAAGGATAGCACTTTTCTGAGATCTGAGCATCATTCCAGTAAAGTGTTAAAACAGAGGGTGGTTTACAGAAACCTCTATGCTGGCAGTTGGTGTCAGAAATGTCTTGTGGGATCACTCCCTCAACCTGTGCAGCTTGCCTACCTCTTCACATCCACCCATGACCAACTTGGTTAGTGAACACAATCCCACTGTCCCAGATACAGATCCAAACTGTGTTCTTGATTTAACTGCAGGCTTTCTCTCCTTCTCTAGCTTGGCTGGCCTCTGCCTGGGAGCCTCTGGTGTGAAAGAGATGGAGGGCAGGTAAGGGATTAGGGAAGGTTATACTTGAGCTGTTAATTTAGTAGAAGAACATATGCTCTCCAATCCAGCACATGTTCATGCTGCTTCTTTAGCCTTGTCAGAAGATCCCTGTTGGGTTAAGCTCATCTCTTGCTGTTTCCATGACCTACATGAACACATCACTGGTCCAGCAGGTCACTAGCTCCTCATTTGCTAACCCATAGAAATCTCTACCTCATTCTCCTTCCATGCATTGCTGCGTTCATGCAGACGCCTTATCAGACAGTCTCCTGGGAACCTCACTCCAATTCTCTCTCAAACCTATTCTAGAAGCCCAGAACTAATTCATTGCTCTGAGACAATAGACTGTAGCTGAGGAGTAATGACTGGTGTGCAAACTAATTTGCGAGAGGACAGCCTGCTATTTACACACATATTATAGATAAGCAATGCTGTCAACATTAATTTCCCACTGATACAGCATAAAAGCCATTTCCCCCCAAGAGCCCAGGTATAATTAGGGAAAGTGAAAGTGTGTATCTTTCATAGGGTTTTATAACCATTTCTTTGTTCCTGGTTTTGATCTTTTTTGTTATTTAATTTTTCACTTCCAATGCCTGCCTTTCCCATGTCTAGGAGTTTGCCTAAATCTCCAAAGATGTGTGAGGCTTTCCTAGAACATCGTCATCAGGAATGCTGGTCCTTCAATTTGTTTTTTGAACTGAAGTGTAGTTTATAGTGATGAAGTTGAAAATAAGGCTTTGCATGAAAGCTAACTATTAAAAGGATGTGGGCACAGGAGCAACCAATGCAGACCCCATAGTAATCCCAAACCTATGCTAAGAGGGAGCACTTCCATCCCTCCAAAACTAGGCTAAGAGGGAGCACTTCCATCCCTCCAAAACTGAGCTAAGAGGGACACCTCCATCCTTCCATGCCTGTGCTAAGAGGGACACCTCCATCCTTCCATGCCTGTGCTAAGAGGGAACACCTCCATCCTTCCAAACCTATGATAGGAGGGAACACCTCCATCCTTCCAAACCTGTGATAGGAGGGAGCACCTCCATCCTTCCAAACCTATGATAGGAGGGAGCACCTCCATCCTTCCAAACCTGTGCTAAGAGGGAGCACCTCCATCCTTCCATCTAGCAACCCCACATCCTTCTGTGCAGCATTGGCTCATGGAGTTTTGCACAATCTGATGCCTTAATGCAGCCGTGAGATGGTAAAGCCCACGCCATTGCACAGCTGTGCTGGTGAAGTCTTCAACAACAGAGGGATGAAACGAGAGTGCTGAGTGATGGGTGGTGTGTGCTCACAGAAGACAGCTGTGCTTGCCCCGCTCCCACCCAAAACGTTTACCCATGTGGGAAATGTCTGCGCTGCATAGGAGTACCCAAGGAACCTGGGATATAAAGAAACTTCTCAAATGGATCTGAAAGGGGGAAGAGCCCTTCTCTGTAAGGAAGCGAGGGAGGTAGGAATTAAGTCCCTTAGACATGCAGTGTCTACGCTTGCACATTTTTGCTATTTAATTTGGTGGGTCAGATTTCATCATAAAAGTAAGGAGGTATTTAATTCTAAATTTGCAATAAAATATAAAAGTTAAGAGTGTCTCCCTGTTTTTTTACACGACTTTAGGCCGAAGAAATAGAGGGAACGGTGTCAGGCCAATGGTGATTTAAGCCATCCTACAAAAAGTAAAATACTCTTAAATGAGTAGAGGAGGCAGTCTCTCACAGACCCTACGTTTCAAATTGTTCATCTCATCATATAGCACTTTAATCCCAGTGACTAAAAGGGCTGCCTCTACTCTTAGCCTCTTCAGTGTCTAAAGAGATGATCCTCGACCTAAAATAAAATTAAAATATTTCATCTAAATAAATAACCCAAAGCAACAGTTAAAGCCAGAGATATTTTCAAGCTCTCCTAAAACACGAAGATTGGCTTGTTTTTTCTGTGGATAACATCCCAGCCTTCTTAGGGTGAGAGGAAAACGTCCCTGGTGGGTTTGAAAACCTCCTGGGTTGTTAATTCCCATCAAGAAAGTATTAGTGTCCCGCTGGTTTCTAGCTCGGAAGGGGTTTACATTAATCTACTTTCTACACTTTTCTATATATTTTATTTTTTTAAAAAAACAAACATCTCCCACCGTAACCCATATAAATTATCTAAATACATAAAGAAATTTTCAGTAACTGTTAAGAACTTCAATATCAAAATATTTTCAATGCAGTGTTTGCATTTTGCAAATAAACTCCCAAACACAAAGTGTTTTTCTTTTCTGACTCTTATTTCAAAATGTCTCTGTTCCTTCTTTTTTTGAATCCAATTATACTAAAAGCTACACATACATGCTGAGATCTGGGAGAAACTCTCGGTGGCCAGCAGCTTGGCTCTCCTGTTTTCCCGTAGAAAAAGAACAGGATGAAGCTATTAGTGAAAACGGTGTTTTTATCTAGTTGTGGGAAGTAATGTCGATAGGGAAGAAAGGGCTCGTAAGTATGGGAGAGCATTTTGCCTCCTATTCTATCGACTCTTTGAAGCATGCAAGCACGCTGCTCCACAGGCTTAGCTGCACAGAGACGCACTACTCCATTTACTCATGGGCTGCCTGTGGGGCTTGGAGAAAGAGCAGGTTTGGCTTAGGGGAACTACTGAGACACATACAGGTATTCAAACCGTGGGTTGCCAAGACTTCTCTTTTCATCCTGAGAGCATAGAATAACATTTGCTAAAATGTCAAAGGTGATGCTGGCAGTTTTGGGAGGTGCAGAGATGGCTGAGAGTCTGCGGGAGCTTGGCAAGTGCACCCACCAGTCTCCCAGCTGAGACATCTACAGAAACCTTCAGAGAGCAAAACAGAATCCCGGGTCATTTTGCACTTTTCTTATGTCTGAGTAGGTCTTCCTGTTCCACAGCATCGGCATCCCAGGGAACTTAGACCCATATAAATCCCTCCCCTCGATATGCACACATGCAACACTTAAACACACAAACATATATGCACATACAAACATACAAATGCATGTGCATACACACATAAATATATAATACACGTAAGACAATCATCCAAGCGCACAAGCACATGCCATACATAATACATAAATGCACATACACACAACCACACACACACACAATACACATACAGTCACCATATGCACACATCCGAGACATACACACACACATACACACCATATATACACACATACAAACACCCACATAAATACACACACACACACACACACACACGCATACACACATCTAAGCCATGAACAAATACAGCCCAATAGTGGAACAGGGATAACCATCAAGTAGACACGGAATGTCAACTTTGGCTCTGAGTTTCAGTCTGGTTTGGCCCCTGAGTTGGGGTGTGAGAAATACTCTACCTCTTCCTTTCTTTAACACTACAGGATATGCATCTGCAAATACCATTTGGCTGGCTACTATGAGAATAAATAAAATGCCTCTTGAAGGTAAAATTTCTACGTGCTTTTAACACTTTTAAGTTCATATTTATCTTTTCAGATTTATTAAAAATCATCAACTTCAAATTATTTGGATGGAAACATTGCCAAATCATAGAGATGTTTGGTACCACCCCCGCTCCAAGCAGCCGGGTAACTAGAAGTGCAGGATCAGCTTATTCACCTCTGAAAGCCTGCATGCAACCACTGAGGTCACCTCTATTTTTTACATAGTTCTACTTGGTGTATGTAACCCCACAGAGAAACTTGGAAGAATGCATGAAACCTAGTAAGGCAACCAGCACATGCAACAGAAATGAACCGTTTCTTTCCATCTGAATGCCTAAATGTGGACTCTGATCCTTTCTACCAAGTCCTAAGCTTTGGAATAGAGGACAAGGACAGGGGCTCAGTCCCATATCATAATGTGCTTGTGAATGGCTAAAATTACAATGCTGAAATAAGTGTGTGTAATAAAATAATTGCACTGAATTGAAGAATGTTTCACTGTTTATTTTCATGTTTCAGTATATGACACCCTGTGGTGGAAAGATGTCTTTATGCTGGAATATAAAGTCTTTTCATTGCTGAAGAAAGTCCAGGAAAAATAAAATCACAAGGAAAACAGAGAAAGACTAGAACGTGCCAATGATACCAGCAACCATCCCAAACGTGGGCCAGATATTTAAATGCAGTGCATTTTACCTAGTTCTCTCGAAATGCCTCCTCCCCTTTCATTTAAATATTTCAGAGTTCGATGGCTGTGCATTTAAAATCTACACCTTTGCATGCTTTTACTTTAAAGCATTCTTGTTCAATACACATTTTAGTGTTTCAATATGTTGTATCCTTTACATAAATGGAACTCTATAGTCAATATTTTAGCATAACGTTCCACTATCCTTTTAAATTAGTACTCTTTGTAAAGTAGAGAATATGTGTTATATTAGTCAAGTGTGGTCTTAACTGGGGAAATGGCTGTTTAGATTGGAAGGCACATATGCTATGCTTCCACAGACAGAGAAGGGGAGGATTAAAGCTATTAAATGAAGAGAAAAGGATAGTTTGAATGCTGTGTCGAGATGGGATGCAATTATTCTCCCTACTGCTAATGGACTTGGTCAACCCTGATGGGCCCAGCCTGCATTTTTTATTTGTTTCTTCTTATTTTATTTGTTGTATTGTGTTTTATTTTATTCCCAGCTTTATTGAAGTATAATCAACAAAGTTCTTTACATGGGCCTGGGCAATGATTTTTTGGATAGGACTCTAAAAGTACAGACAACAGAAGCAAAACAGATAGATGGGAATGCATCGAACCCAGAATCCCCCAAGTCCGTGGAAAAGCTGTCTTCCACGTAACTGGTTCCTGGTTCCAAAAAGGTTAGGGACCGCTGATCTATAGCACAGGAACTGACATCTCACGTACTCAGATCTTTTAAGCTGCATGGTCTTATTGAAGCATTTGGACTTCTGTACCTGAAGCATTTGCAAAATGAAAGAATTCTGAGATGATGTCAGGAGTTCTAGTATCTGCCTCAAGATCTGAACCACTGCATCCTGGAGAGAAGAAGGGGGCTTTATGCCAGATTTTGGATGAAATTGTTTTTCCAGATCAAAAGTTTGGATGTCTCATCGACTAAGATCCTACTTCTTGATTCAGGCAAATATCTTAGGACCCACCAAAAAGCTGCATCTCAGAATCTAATAATTCATGCTCATTTTCCCATATTGGTTTATGTTCTTCGGAGTGCAATACCTATTCTGTTTGAGGAAAACAAGGGTAAATATAGCCCATGGTTTCTAACTGGCAAGAAACATTTAGAGAAGAAAAGACATTAATAAAATTATATTAACCTGATGAAAGTCAATGGCAAACCTGAGAAAAAGTGAAGAATCACAATCCAATGAACTGCAGCCTTTTGTTGAGTTTTTGACAAGGAGCTGAAAAAGTTCTGGCACAAGGAAAATCGGTGACTGCACGGGAGAGACTGTATCTCAGTGAGCACTTCTGTCATCTCTAGATGTTCTCTTGACAGAGCTCTTTGAAAAAGTGGTGTAGTTTCTAGCTTGGATGAGAACTTCTGCCACATCGTCGTACTGAGTTTGCTTCCTGTACCATGCTGAGCCCTCTTGCCATGGGAACTGTTCTACTACAGGCTGCCTGAATTTTTTCATCACTAAAGTGACATCCACTGTCTCTCCCACCACCAGGCAAGCTCTCCCCATCCAACCCCCAAATTCTACGAAGTCCCCGTTTCCAGAGGGCTCTGTCCTGGCTGACGGTGTATGACTCATCCTGTAATGGGGTTTTGAGGCTCTGGTTTCAGAAATGAATTCTCACTATGCCTGGGCCAAATGTCAAGCATTAAAAAGGAGAGACCACGGAAAGTAACTTTGAGAGGCAGCAGGTTTCATTTGAATAATTATGTCTCAATTAGCATGTACTTCTCTCTGCCACGTGGGGCTGTCTCCCCAGAGAACACTGCAGAAACCATGGAGCTGTACCCTGGCTAGCAGAGCAGCTCTGACTACAAGCGCTAGTCATCTTTTTAAATAATTTGTTTACAGCAAATGTCTTGGGTCTCCTGGCTCCATTGGAATTGAAAAAGAAAATGAAGTGTTACCAACTTCACCTTCCAACTACAATTTTAACATCTACAGGATTCACTGAACACCCGCTCATGGGGACAGACCCATATCACTCATGACTTGCACACAGCCCCTAGACTCACTATGGACCCATGGACTAGAGATACAGGAAGAAATTCTTGGCTACTAATGTGATGACATCATCAAGGAAGCGAGCCTGGGATGCTTCCATCCGTGGACATCTATAATTGGAGGATGGCTGCACTCTATTTTGAATAACTGAGTCATCAGCCTCGTGTAGTCATGCAGCTACCTCAGATGACTCCTGCGAGTCTTTCCAATGCCTGCTCCTTAAAACTCTATTGCTTAGAGAAGAAATGGCTCAACAGAGACTCTCATAAGCTAGTCTAGATCAATACCTGTCTCAGCAGCCGGTCCATCTTTACGGATAAATTTTTTATTAAATCCTCCTGCTCTTGCATTCTTGCTCTGTGTAGGATCATTTCTGTGGTTAATTCAGAAACATTTTCTATTTTAAAAGTAATGCAGAAATTATGCGATTTTTTTCTTTGTCACTTTGATTTACAGTACCTGTGTTTTTCCTGAAAATTGCTTCTCAATTTTTAGAGTGTCTATTCACTTCTATGATTTTTTTTTGGTACTACCTGCCAGTTTCTCCCTCAGTGGGCATACTATGAATGTTTTCCCTCTACCAGAAAAACAATTGTGAATATTTTCTGGTCACCCTACAGATGGATATCTACATACTGGTAAATAGAAACATTCTTCTATATATTTATTTTTATTGTTTTTCAAGCAAATGGAAAGCCTCAGCTGCAGATGTTTCCCAGGCAGTTTCATTTTTGTGCACATCAATACTATTTTTAGATTTCATTTGGATACTGAGATATGATGCCCACAAAATGTTTGCATATGTAGAGCTAATAGTATTTTAACTGGGAGATTTTAACCCCCTAAAATATTAGCTCCCCATGAAGTTACAACTACCAGAGAGGAAAAATATATATATATATGTATATGGTTCTCAGTGTTTCCCCAAACTCTACAAGGTTTATCTAAAAATCATTTATAAACTAGTACTTTTTATTGTACACTCACATGTTAAATAAAACTTCTTGTCCAATTCATATACAAAAGATTTCTGGAGGTTATCATCCTTAGCAAACTAATGCAGAAACAGACAACCAGATACTGCACGCTCTCACTTACAAGTGGGAGCTAAATGATAAGAACTTATGAATGCAAAGAAGGAAACAACAGACACTGAGGTGTACCTGAGGGGGAGGAGAGGAGGAGGGAGAGGAGCAGAAAAGGTAAGTATTGGGTACTGAGCTTAATATCTGGGTGATGTAACAATGTGTATAACAACCCCCAATGACGCGTGTCCGTGTATGTAACAAATTATCACAAGTATCCCCAAGTCTAAAATAACAATTAAAACAGAGAAAAACAAAAGCAAAAAATACCTCAAGATTTCAAAAAGAGAAACAGGAAAAGATAAAATCGGAATAAGAATTTAGGTACTGCCCCTGAACAATGAAGTGAGGAAAAGTGGAAAAAAGCTGACAGCCAGCATGGATACCCAGTAAATGACATGACATGAAAAATCCCAGGAAGTAAAACATATATGCCAATCAAACAGATCTTGAAATAAACATTGATTTTGTGTTTCCTATTCCTATTTCCAGAAAAATTACACAGGCCAAAGAAATTAGCTGCCTATGCATACGCAGGGAGGGTATAGGAAGAGATGGGTGAGGTGCACTCAGAGTCATGTAGTGCAACCTGCAGTACCCCGCAGCACCCTCCAGCACCCTGCAGCACCCTCCAGCACACTTCAGCAGCACCCTAGAGTGCACTCCAGCACCCTGTAGCACTTTCCAGCAGCCTCCAGCACCCTCTGCCACCCTGAAGCAACCTCCAGCATCCTGCAGTACACTGCAGCACCCTCCACTACCCTCTGGCAGCCACTCCTTAGTCCCAGCCTTTTGCCCAAGTACTCAAAACAAGAGCAGTGCTCATTCCAAATAAGGGTGGTAACATTCCATTATCTTTTATATGCACCTACTCTCAGGCCAAGGACAAGTGGTGGCCACTATGCTTTGTAAGAGACTAAGAATAGAAAAATCAATACCCAAATCCTTTCTAATTCCAAGCAGCTGTTTACCCGCAGATGACTAGTAACATCGAAAGTCTTAGATTTATTGTATAGCACTGGTTCCAGGAAGTATGAGAAAATGTCCTATGATGTTTCCAGCATCTCCTTGTCATTGTCTGGGGCACACCCTCACTTAAAAGCCATCTGCTTCAAACCTGTCACCTGCCTAGAAAGGGATCCTACAAGACTTCCACAAATTAGGCTTTGCTAAATCATCCTCTATTGATGATAAAACTCACCACTTCACTATTTAAGAAACCAAAAGATATGCAGATGAATACAAACATTAAGAAAGGAGTTTACATCTGGTCTTGCAGTCTTCCCATATTAAATAGTCCCTTGGCATCCACGGGACACTGGTTTCTGGAACCCCGTGGATACCAAAATCCAAGGATGTTCAAGTCCCTCATATAAAATGGTGCAATGTTTGCAGATAACCTATACACATCTTCCCCTATACTTTAAATCATCTTCCCCTATATTTTAAATCATCTGCAGATAACCTATGCACATCTTCCCCTATACTTTAAATCATCTTTACATACTAATTCTATGTAAATATTGTTTATGCTGCATTATTTTTAATTTTCATTGTTTTTATTTTTGTATTGTTACTTTTCATTGTTTTTTGGGGGAATACTTTTCAATTTGAGGTTCCTTGAATCCACAAATTCGGAACCGCAAATGCAGAGGGCCAACTGCAGTCTCCGAAGTCCTGGGATTTCCCCAGCTGCATACCTTGGCAGACCCACTTGATGCTGTCATCGCTGTCAAACAGGACAGAGTTGGTACATGGCCCACTGTCCCCTCAGAGGATGCTGGTGTAGGAAGTCAACTTGACTCTTTTCTTCATCGTGAACCTGAGAAGCTCACTAATCATCATTTCTAATTTAAACAAGGGCACCTGTCCTTCACCTTCTGCAAACACTACCAACCATTTGGACTCAAAGTTTGCCTGGACAGACACCACCATTTCATCCAATGATAAGACAGTAACTGAAAAATCCTCAGGTTAATAAATCTCTAAACAGATCACGGGACAAAATCAACCGAGCAAACCATCACTGAATAACATCCAAGGACTATTACTTCCTCAAGAAAGTGAAACCAACGCAGGTTCTTTCAAATTCGTGAACATGTACACAAATGTGGTCTCCTACAAAATACGTTTTCTGCATAACAAGGAAAATAAGCTTCTGTGTTCAAGAATCCAGAACAGTGGCTGTCATATATTCAACTGACATCAATAATAGTTTATAGCTCCAGTAGTGCAAGGAACAAATGATATACTTTAATGAATGCAGTCATGTGTATATTAACTGATTGAATGTCATATAACAGAATTTGACTTTGACGTTTCCAAAAAAGAGTTTGAAAGATCACATGATGCATTTGAATCAACTTCAGGTGCGACTAATCAGGCTCAGGATAAGACCCTGTCAAGCATTTTTATTAGGAAGCCACGCTAAAAGTATCTGAACAAAGATGCATTATGGGAGATTGGCATGCTTGAAGACACAATGAACTTGGGATAATTGAAACAGATTTGCTTCAAGTTCAAAGATGGGGCTGTGGTTTAAGAGTTGTTAATAATTAATATAAACCAACAGGAATTGGTGCCTTTTAGCTTGTAAACCAAAAATAAAATTCGAAGGCCCCCCACTCACCACTCCAGCATCTAAGTGAACTTCCTCCTCGCCAGAGTACTGTAAAATTTAATCTGAAAGACTGGTTCAGGCCATGACGGGAAGCGGGGATCCAACACACCCCATTATGCCCCTCCAGCATTAACATCGATGCAAATCTTAAATTTGATAAGAAACATTTGCAATTGATTCTCTCTAAAGCCTGCAACCTGGAGGCTTCATCTGCATGATAATACCTAGATCTCCACAACTCCTTATCCTAACCCAGACATTCCTTTCTACTGATAATAACAACTCTTTCAACTAATTGCCAATCAGAATATATACAAATCTACCTATCACCTGGAAGCTCCCCCACCTTCCAGTTGTCCTGCCCTTCCAGATGGAACCAATGTAAATCTTACGTGTACTGAGGGATGTCTCGCATCTTCCTAAAATGCATAAAAACGAGCTGTACCCTGACTACCTTGGGCACATGTTGTCAAGACCGCCTGAGGCTGTGTCACAGGTGCATCCTCAGCCTTGGCAAAATGAACTTCCTAAATTGACTGAGACCTGTCTCAGATATTTGGGGTTTGCAAGCTCTATTTGTTTAAATTGCTGAAATAGAATTCAGGTTATCAAATATAATTTGTTCTAGAAAAGTGAAAACACGTGATCCTTTGGTCATGGTCTAGCAGCAGGCTGTGCCTGGCACAGATAAGCCCAGGGGAAAGCAAATGGCATATAGGGATGTGGTGGGTAGAAAAGCGCATAAGAGGAAATGTGTCTAAGCCACTGAATACTTTTCTCAGAGACAGGGCAGCCCGGATAAGAAGCAAGAAGCTTCAAGAATCCCCAGTCCTAGGCGTGAGGGCTCTCCTGCTCTTTCGCAGGATGTGCTAACCGAGAGAGAAGTCTCCACTGACCAGGGACGCAGGAACCCTGGAACACTCACCTGCTGTGGGGACTGAAGAATATCCAGGGCAGCAGCTGTGGAGACGATGGCCCTTTTGTCTGCTCGGTGTGGCTGCAGGGAGAGAGACATGCCAGCTACGAGCTGCACTCCCAGCTCTGCGATGGTGACTCGGTCGTCCAGGACAATCACCGTCTTCTCGGCCAGGATGGAGTCCGACAGCGGCGAGAGGACCTGAAAAGTCAGCGAGGAGGCTCATGCATCTCTGCTCCTCGTGAACACCATGAAGCCCTTAACTGGGGCTCCCAACAAAGTGCTCTCCCAGCCCTCGGCTCAATGCATGCACCTGTGGGAATCAGTTAGGCAAGTGTTATGCTATTGTTGAATCACACTTAACACTTACAGGAGTTTTATAAAGATCATCTTGGTCTATTTACTTTCCTCTGATTTATGCCATGATATCAGCAGTGTATTATTCATGAGTTTTCCGGGAAAGGGGTGGACAATTCCCAGAACTGAAGGTTCCTCCCCTTTTTAGACCATATAGGGTAACTTCTTGATGTGGCCATGGTCTTTGTAAACTGTCATGGTGCTCGTGGGGGTGTCTTTTAGCATGCTAATGTATTATAATTAGCCTATAATGAGCAGTGAGGACAAACAGAGGTCACATCATTGCCATCTTGGTTTTGGTGGGATTCGGCTGGCTTCTTTAATGAAAACTGTTTTATCAGCAAGGTCTTTATGACATGTACCTTGTGCCAACCTCCTCTCTCATCCTGTGACTTAGAATGCCTCACCTCCTAGGAATGCAGCCCAGCCGGTCTCAGCCTCATTTTACCCAGCTCCTGTTCAAGATGGAGACGCTCTGGTTCAAATGCCTCTGACACATCCACCTATTCACTCACCAATCTGTCTATTCGCCAGGTACTAGGGTGCTGTTTACCGGGAACTAGAACTGCTCAAAACTCAGAAGGCAAAGATATTGTCTCTTCCCTTCACCCTGCCTTCCCCCAAGCAGAAGCCACAAGCTCCCGACAGGCTGTTACAAGATGAAGAGTCTACGTCAGTGGTTCCTCAATTGTGCTGCACATTAGAATCACCTGGGAGACCTTCTCAATTGCCCAATGACCAGGTTCAGGTCCTAGCAATTAAGCCAGAATGTCAGAGGGTCGGAGCCAGGAATAGACTTGTTTTAAGAGCTCTTGGTAATTCCACTGTGCAAAAACAGCTTGGGAAACACCGGTTTGAGCTACAGATTGAAACAAACCTAGTTCATTTTGTAACCGAGAACCCCTAATTTACTAGGAGATAGTTGTTTTATTATTTTATCTTTTCTCCTCCTTCCCTTTTCCCAGCTTCCTACTTATCCCTTTAGAAATACAAATATAATCTTTTACCTCCCCCTCATCAGACAATTCCTACAAGCCAAGTTCATCTCACTGTGTGCTCTCAAAGAGACCTTTCCTCATGTATTCACTGACCTCTCCTCACTAGAAATCCTGTAAAAAGACAACAACTTCAGAAAAAAATTAAGGAAAAGTGATATATGTTAGCTTCTGTTTCTAGTTTAAGAATCAAGGCCAAAGACAGAGCAATGGACAGAGAGACATCACAACAGGATATAGGACAAGTTCCTGAAGGCCCAGGACCCCATAATTGCAGCCACTTTTCCTGGAATAGCATGCTCCTGAGAGGCAGAACAGAGCGGGTTTAGAAGAGATGCTAGCAAGCTAAGGTACACAGACCAGCTCCTGGCTCCCATCAGTTTTTACAAATAAAGTTTTATTAGAAAACATTCACATCCATTTCTTCACACGTTGGGTGCTTCTATGCTATAACAGCAGAGGTGATAGTTGTGAGAGAGACCATCTGGTCAGTAATACTGTAAAATTACTTTCTGGCCCTCCACTAAAAAATTATGCCAAGCATAAAAGCATTGATACCAAACTGCTTAAGCTCAAATCTCTTAAAACTCATGGCATAAACTTTGTGTGCCTTGAATTCTTTCTCTAGAGCATGGGATTATTACAGAATTCACCTTGTAGTGATAGAGGCAGGAGGCAGAGAAATCCTAGGCTGACAGGGATGGGTTCCTGGTGAAACCCCACCTTCAAGCCAAAGACAGTTTAAAGCCTGAAGGTCAAGCTACAAGTCAAATCCACGGACTGGATTGAGAACCCGTCTTCCTGTTTGGTGTGCTTTCCTTGGATTGATCCCTACCCTTCATGTATTTTACATATACCCACACTAACTGTCTTTACACTCTGTCCACCTCTGACTGGTGGCTTTGTTTTAATCTTTTTTGCATACTTGCAAACCTGTTAGCACACACTCCTCTATCCTGTGCCTATAAAAGCCCCAGACTCAGACATACTGAGAGAGATGACCTGACTTCGGGAGAGATGACCTGACTTCGGGAGAGATGCCCCAACCTTCCTGTTCCCTCTCAGCTGAGAGCTGTTTCATTACTCAATAAAATTCTCCACCTTTACTACCCTTCAATTGTCAGCATGACTTCATTCTTCTTGGACGCTGGACAAGAGCTTGGGACCCAGCGAATGTGGGTACCCAGAAAGGCTGTAACACTGGCCCTTTGCCCTCACCAGTGGAGGGCAGCTGCGGCATGCAACAGAAGCAGCCATTGGGGAATGTAGCCAGCCCTGGAGCCACACCAGTCCCAGAGCCACGGGTCAGAGCAGGGCAAGAGGCTGGCTGAGCTGCTAACACGCCACCATTTGTCGAGCTGCAGGAAGGCAGTGGAACTAAAAGTGCTAATTAGCACACTGTAACACCCCCTCTGGGGCTTCCGGGTCATGAGCACCCATGCCTGGGCCCTGCCACCTTCCCTGGGGGTGATATGCCCTATCTGGCCACGGGCCGCACATGTAGTTTGCTCCTGTGTCAGCACTCCCAGCAGCCCGCCAGACCCTGCACTCACTCCCTTATGTGCTCCCTCCCACCAGGGGCTAAGCATGGCAGGCTGAGCAGATGGGGTGCCCCCTGCTATGAGTCCAGCAAAAGGGCCAAGAAAAATCCTGCATCAGTAGGACTGTTTTAAAAATTTAGTTGATTCTTGAAAAATGTTGTTTGGTGTAGTCTCTGGTATGTCATCAGCTCTTGGAAAAACATTAGCTACTATCATCGATTCCTATATACTCGATTTCTAACCATGGGCTATTCCCGATCACCCGCTGTCTCTCACAGAGCATCAGAATCATCCCCCGTGCTCAGTCCACTCACTAAGCAGGACTCTGTTCCTGTTCTTTCATAGCTTTTTAAGCCTAAGCGGCTGCCAAGCTGGGAGATGAGCAGAGTGGCCATTAGCAGCAAACTCTGTCTTCTCAAATAATACCATCCACTTAAGTGGCTGTTAGACTTTATAGGGTATAAACATGTTCCTCTCTAATTCACTTTCTGTTTACACAACAGAATAGGCACTTTATCCCCTCATTTCAGCTTTTCTTCTCCCTGAAAAATCAGATATTCAGCCCCAGGCAGTTATCTGTTCTCTCATTAGCCCCCATGCTGAGAGATTCATTGTCTCAAAAATGCTTGATTTTGTGAGCTGATAACTATGTCTAAAGTCAAAGCAAAACAATAACAACAATCACTTATTTATGATAGTGTTTGGAAAGCTTTTTTTCTTTTCTTCTTCATCTATCTCTTCCATGGCCCCAGGGTATTTATACCATGTCTCTCGTTATAGACTCTCTGCAATACCAGTTATGGAAGTGCTATTATAAAAGGAAATTTTTGTTGCTGTAATTTGTTTTGTGGCAATGTTAGCAACCAAGAAGCTGCAAGCACACTGTTCTAATCTGGGCCACCTTCTTTCTTGATGGAGTGTTTGGACTAAGTAAACACATGAGAGCAGTTTCTAAAAGCAGCAGCCTAGAAAACAAGCCCTGAGCTCCATGGTCTTCCCACTCCTCATACTTCATCACCAGCCTCACCTTGGGGGTAATGACTCTAACACCCAGAATGCCAACTGTCCTGATTTGTCAACAGAAATCTAGCCTTTTAAGTGAAATCTTTAAAAAAATATAAACAGCTGAATTTTCTTTTATAAAAATGTTTTTCAGGCCAAACTAAATATATCTATTTAAGGGTCAGCTTTGGCCAAAGGACCAATATATTTAGGAATTTGGGTTTAAAATATCAAGTTATGCCTGTGAGCTTTGGACCCGCCAACCACAGGGCATTTATCCAAACTGGATGGGTCACAGCTTTCTCCTCCGTGAAATGTGCCTATTACACTTGCCTCCAATCTACCCGATATTGTCAGAGGGAAGTTGGAGACATTGTTTGCTAATCCAGTGGCAAGGAGGCAAATGGGCTTACTTCCCAAGCCTCTTCCCTGCCACAGTTTTGCAAATGCAAAAGAGGGTTGGGAGAGAGAGCGTAGTCACCCACATTTCAGCCAGGGATTGAGGAAGGATTCACCAATTAACTGTTAAATCATTGTTGATTATTTAAAAGGCAAAACAGCCAGGAGCCGTGGCTCACACCTCTAATCCCAGCACTTTGGGAAGCCGAGGCGGGCAGATCACCTGAGGCCAGGAGTTTGAGACCAGCCTGGCCAACATAGTGAAACCCCATCTCTACCAAAAATACAAAAAAATTAGCCAGGCGCAGTGGCACACGCCTGTAATCCCAGCTACTTGGGAGGTTGAGGAATGAGAATCTTTTGAACCCAGGAAGCGGAGGTTGCAGTGAGCCAAGATCACACCACTGCACTCCAGCCTGGGTAACAGAGCAAGACTCTGTCTCAGAAAACAAAACAAAACAAAAAACCTGAAAATAGAAATCACTATCCATTGGCTTGAAATGGTTCCAAATTCCAACATCTTCATTCTTTGGGGCCATTTACATCTCCACAGAAATGTTTTCTATGAGCTTATGATGCTAAAGATTGACAAAATACACCTCCCCTATCACCATCCAGCCCCAGTTAAAAAACTCCTGCTGGGCTGATCCTAAGGTAGTGAGTTATCTCAATCGACTGTTCAGTCAGTTACAGATCAACCTCCTTGTTCCACTTTGTTCCTTGTTCCACTTGTTTCTGTTCTTCCACTACTCCACCTGACTAGTCTAAAAATAAATAAATACACATAAATTGTTGCTGGAGGAGCAAATTAAGAAAAAAATACTAAAAATGCTGGAAATATATCTTTGGAACTTATTCACATTCCTCCTTGATTCCTCTGTCTTGACTTCTTCCTCTTTTCCTCAATCCTCATCTCTTCCTGCCCCATGTGACTACCCAGATTCTGGCCTTCGCCAGTTTTTACAAGTAAACTTTTATTAGAACACATACACACCCCATTCTTTTTTCTTAAGTTCAGGGTTACATGTGCCAGTTTGTTACATAGGTATACATGTGTCATAGGGGTTTGTTATACAGATTATTTTATCACCCAGGTACTAAGCTTACTACCCATTAGTTATTTTTCCTGATCCTCTCCCCCCTCCCACCCTCCTCCCTCCAATAGGCCCCAGTGTGTGCTGTTCCCCTCTGTGTATCCATGTGTTCTCATCATTTAGCTCCTACTTATAAGTGAAAACATGCAATATTTGGTTTTCTGTTGTTGTGTTTGTTTGCTAAGGATAATGACCTCCACCTTCATCCATGTTCCTGCAAAGGATATGATCTCATTGTTTTTCATGGCTGCATAGTATGCCATAGTGTATATATACCACATTGTCTTTATCCAATCTATCATTGATGGGCATTTAAGTTGACAGCTATTCTTTTACACATTGGCTATGGCTGCTTTTATGTTACAACAGCAGAGGCACTAGTTGTGACACAGACTATTTGAACACTAATATTCCAAAATAGTTACCATCTGGCTGTCTATCAAAAAATTATGCCAAGCATAAGCTTTGACACAAAACCACTTGGGCCCAAATCTCTTACTGCTCATGAACTAAACTCTTGGTGCCTCGAATTCTTTATCTAGAGAGTGGGATTAGAACAGAATTCATCTTACAGGATTGTGCTAAGAATTAAGTTATTTGACTCCTGCAAAACGGGGCCGTATCTGCCTCTGCTATTCTGGGTTCTATGCTCTCTTGCTCTTCTGTTGAAAATGTATGTGTTGGCCGGGCGTAGTGGCTCATGCCTGTAATCCCAGCGCTTTGGGAGGCAGAGGTGGGCAGATCATGAGGTCAGGAGATCAAGACCATCCTGGCTAACACGGTGAAATCTCTACTGAAAATACAAAAAATTAACCAGGCATGGTGGTGTGTCCCAAGTTGGTTGCTTCCAGTGAATGAAGAATGAAGTTGCAGACCATCGCAGTGAGTGTTACAGCTCTTAAAGATGGTACGGGCCCAAAGAGTGAGCAGTAGCAAGGCTTATTGTGAAGAGCGAAAGAATAAAGCTTCCACAGTGTGGAAGGGGACCCGAGAAGGTTGCCGCTGCTGGCTGGGATGGCTAGCTTTTATTCCCTTATTTGTCCCCTCCCATGTTCCGTTTTTGTCCTGTCAGAGTGTCAGAGTGCCCTTTTTGCAATCCTCCCTGAGACTGGCTACTTTTGGGATCCTGATGTTTGATGCATTTTACAGAGCGCTGATTGTGCATTTTTCAATTCTCTTGCTAGTTACAGAGCACTGATTGGTGCATTTTTACAGAGCACTGATTCTTGCATTTTACAATCCTCTTCTAAGACAGAAAAGATCTCCAAGCCCCCACTTGACCCAGGAAGTCCAGCTGGCTTCACCTTTCAATCCCCCCTCTAAACAGGACACCCCAACTGCTGTTGGGAATTAGGTGATGACCACTCTAGCCACTTTCTGCTGGATAGGGATGAAGAAGGGGCCCTGCAGTTGTAGTGTCCTCCAGAGGGGAACTCTCTAGGCCAGTCAAAGGGCCAGTGGGTCGATCCAGGGGTCCTTGGTAGAAGTTGTGAGGTGAGCTCATTTGGGGTTCCATTTGTAAGAACATCTGTAGCTTGATGGCCTCAATCCTGGAGGAAACAAATTTGACGAGGAGGTTAAAAATACAGGGCCCAAAGGTGAGTAATAGCAAGATGGCTGTCACAGGACCTAGAAAGGGGAGAAGCCATGTCGCCCAACTCCGGAGGTTGGTATAAGAGTTTGAAAGGCGTTGTCTGATTTAAGAAGCCTTTTCCTATAAACACTGGATGGCGTCTCATATTATCCCTGACTGGTTAGTGTAAAAACAACACCCTTCCCCTAAGAAGGTATAAAGTTCTCCTTTCTCAGCAGTGGGGAGGTCTAGGCCTCGGTGGTTTTGGAGAGTCACTGCTGCCAAAGAGTCTATTTGAGGTTGTAGAATAAGGATAGGTTTTGTTATTTCTTGCAAACTGTCTGAGAAGTCCTTTGAGAGTGTGTGGTAGTAGGATAATGAAGTAGATAAACTGGCTATTCTGAGTCCTGTAGCAGTGGCCATTCCTAACCCTGTAAGTAGGGGTATTAGTTGTATGGCCCTGCGCTGATGAACTTGAACTTTGAGGGGCACTGATAGGGTCTGATTTCCTGGGGCAATGTCAATGTTGGGACTTAGGAAGACTAAAGTGCAGGTGCCTGTCCAGTTGGTGGGGAGGCAGATATAGGTTGAAGTTCCACATAAGAAGAATATACCTTGGCTGGGTAGACAGAACTGGTTGTGTATGTTAAAAAGGTGTGTGAGTTTGTTGTTTTCATTTTCCCATACTCCTAGAGTACTTGCCAAGGTAGCTGTGGTGAGCAGCTGGAAAGGGGTGTTGGGAGCAAATTGAGTGTCCCCCTGTGTTCTATTCTTCCCATTGGAGAAAATACCATTTTGTATTTGACATCCTTCGGGTAGGTTTTTAAGGTTTTGTTGATATTTTGCCAAAGAAGTTATATCTTTGACCAAGTTGGCCATTTCCTGATCAAGTAAGAGGTAATTAGTGAGAAAAAGTCATCCATACAGCATTTCATATGGACTGAGCCCCATTTTGTGAGGAGAATTTTGGATTCTCAACAAGGCCATGGGCAAAAGAGTAGGCCATGGGAGATGAGTTTCTTGTGTTAGTTTCCTTAAGTGCCTCGTGAGTGTTTCATTTGCCTTCCTGACCTTCCCTGAGGATTGTGGCCTCTAGGTGCAGTGAAGGTGATATTGTTTCCCTAGCACCCTGGAATTTCCCTGAGTTATTGTGGCTTTAAAAAATGGACCACTGTCACTCTGTAAGCTTCGGGGAAGCCCAAATCTAGGAATTATTTCAAGAATTAGGACTTTAGCCACTTCCTGAGCCTTCTCTGTCTTGCAGGTGAAGGCTTCTATCCAATTTGTGAAGGTATCAACACATACAAACAAGTATTGAAATCCCCTTGAATTAGGCATATGGGTGAAGTCTAACAGCCAGTCCTCTCCGGGATAGTGCCCTATTCTTTGTTCCTCCAGCGGGGCCTTATCATGGACCAAGGGATTATTCCTTTGGCACACCTCACAGGCTTTGACTACTTGTCTGATGGTCTGGAAGAGATTTGGCCCTGTAAATAAGGATGTGGCCATTTGATGAGTGCTTTTAATACCTATATAAAAAGTTTGGTGGAGGGTCTTAACTATTTTCCACTGGCTGGCTTCGGGTATGAGTACCTTTCCCTCTTCTGTCGTTAACCACCCCGAGGGAAGAAAACTACGCCCCTGTGAAAGTCCCCATTCTGTTTTGGTCAGGGAATACTGGGGCTTAATCTCTTGGAGAGGGTTGTTCCATACCAAGGGTCCTTTCCTAGGTATTTCTAATGGGAGGTTCTGTCTGGCAGCAATTTTGGCCTCAGTGTCTGCCCGACAGTTTCCTTCTGCCCCCTTCTTCACCTTTTTGATGGCTTCAGCAGTGTAAGACTGCCACTTCCTTGGGGTTTTGCACTGCATGCAATAACTCCATGATTTCCTTGTGGTATTTATTGAGGGTTCACCCAGAGGTTAGGAACTCCCTTTCTTTCCATATTGCAGTATGGGCATGTAAGATTAGATAAGCATACTTGCTATCTGTATACACACTTATTCTTTTTCCCTTTCCCAGTTCTAAGGCTCTGGTAAGCACTACTAGTTCTGCTAACTGGATGTTGGTCCCTGGGGGAAGAGGCTTACTTTCAAATACCATTACATCACTAACTATGGCATAACCTGCCCTTCATATCCCATTCTTTACAAATGAACTTCCACTGGAGTACAGGTTAACATCAGGATTAGCTAAGGGGACTTCTAAGAGATCCTCTCAGGTGGCGTAAGTCTGGGCTACAGTTTGTTGGCAGTCATGCTCGATTGGGTTCCCCATCCTCTTGGAGAAAAGTGGCAGGGTGGAGGGCCGCCCAAGTGTGTATTTGAAGCACCGGTCCCTCAAGGAGTAGCGCCTGGTATCTAAGTAGGCGGTTGTCTGATAGCCATAAACTTCCTTTGGCACTTAGTATGCCATTTACATCATGAGTAGTCCAGACAGTGAGATCCTTTCCTTGTATTATTTTGATAGCCTCTGACGCTAAGAAGGCCAATGCTGCAACTACCCATAAACAGTGAGGCCAGCCTTTTGCTACTACATCAGTTTTCTTACTTAGGTATGCCACTGTTTGTGTGGTTGTCCCACAAGTCTGAGAAAGGACTCCAAGAGCTATTCCTGCTCTCTCTGTGACGTATGATGAGAAATTTTGTCCTTTGGGAAGGCTTAAGGCTGGAGCTTGTATTAGGGCCTGCTTTAAGATTTTTAAGGCTATTTCTGCCTCTGGTTCCCATTCTACTAGATGAGTATTTGCCCTCTGGGTCTCCTTAATTAGAGTATAGAGTGGTCTGGCCATCTTGCTGTATCCGGGGATCCATAGTCGGCAAAAGCCGGTGATCCCAAGGATCCTCCGCAACTGTTTTAATGTCTTAGGGTGAGGGTAAGCCAGTATCGGCTGTATTCGTTCCTTACTGAGGGCCCTGTTTCCTCTGGCTAAGATTAGGCCTAGATATTTGACTTGTTGTAGGCAGAGCTGGTCCTTCAATTTAGACACCTTGTACCCTTGATTAGCTAGAAAGTTCAAGAGATCTAGAGTGGCCTGCTGACATGATGCTTCCGAACTGGTAGCCAAAAGTAAATCATCCACAAACTGAAGGGCCAGAGTGCCCAGACTTCAGAAGTGGCCTAGATCTTGGGCCAGTGCCTGACCAAACAGATGAGGGCTATTCCTAAACCCTTGAGGCAAGACCACCGTCCATGTAAGTTGGGACGTGTAATCTGAGGGATCCTCAAAGGCAAAGAGAAACTGGGAATCAGAGTGCAGGGGAATGCAGAAGAAGGCATCCTTGAGGTCCAGAACAGTGAACCATTCTGCTTCCTCTGGTATTTGAGAGAGCAGGGTATAGGGGTTGGGCATAACTGGATATAGAGGAATTACTGCCTCATTGATGAGTCTAAGATCTTGCATTAGTCTCCACTGACCAGTAGGTTTTTGTACTCCTAGAAATGGTGTGTTGCAGGGACTGTTGCATTTTCTTACTAAGCCTTGAGCTTTTAAATGTCTAACAATAATGTGTAATCCTTTATGAGCTTCAGGCCTTAAGGGATATTGCCTTTGATAAGGAAAAGTTGTGGGGTGTTTTAGCCTGATTTGGACTGGGTGGGCATTTTTTGCCCTTCTGAATTGTCCTTCCAATGCCCAGATTTCAGGGTTGATTCCCTCCTCAAACAGGGGACAACAAATGGGTAAGTTATTCCCCATATTCATGTAGATAATAGCTCCAGCTTTGGCTAATATGTCTTTCCCTAATAAGGGTGTGGGATTTTCAGGCATAACAAGAAAGTCATGTGAAAAGACCAAAGTCTCCCAATTACAACTGAGGAGATGGGAGAAATACCTGGTTACAAGCTGTCTCAGGATTCCTCGGATGGTAATGGACGTTGAGAACAGTCATCCAGGACAGGAGATTAACACTGAGAAGGCCATGGCAGTGTCCAGGAGGAAGTCAATTTCCTGGCCCTCAATGGTTACACTTACCCGGGGCTCAGTGAGGGTGATGACATGAGCTGGCTTTTGCCCTGGGAACCCCTAGTCCTGTTGTTGGCTCATCTGATTGGGAGCTTCTGGCCCAGAGAACCTTTGTCCTCTGGGGCAGTGTGCCTTCCAGTGATTTCCTTGGCATAGTGGACATGGGCAAGGAGGCGGCTTGTTTCTCGTTGGACAATCTTTTTTAAGGTGTCCTTGTAAACCACACTGATAACAAGCCCTACCAGTTGATTGGCCTGCTCCATTTTCTGTCCTCTCTGAATCATGAAGGTTTGTTTGTCTGAGGGCCATGAGTACCGCTGCAGCCTTTCTCTTATCTCGCTTTTCCTTTTTGGCCTATTCCTCTTGGTCCCTATTATAGAACACTGAGATTGCCAGGTTTAATAATGCCTCCAAATTTTGTTCCAGGCCCAGGGCTAGCTTTTGGAGCTTTCTCCTGATATCTGCAGCTGATTGGGTAATAAACTTATCTTTTAGGATTAATTGACCCTCGAGGGAGTTGGGTGACAGGGGAGTATATTTTCTTAAGGCTTTCCGCAGCCTCTTGAGGAAGGCAGAAGGATTTTCTTTTTTTCCCTGAGTATGGTAGACATCATTGAATAATTCATGGGCTTTTCCCTAATTCTTCTTAGTTCTTCTAGAACACAGGTCAACACATGTTTGCAACTCCAGTCCTCATGATCTGAGATGAGGTCCCAGTGGGGATCCATACTGGGGACGGCTTGCTGATCAGTAGGGAATTTGTCCTTTTCTTCAGCTGTCATTCTATCATTTACTCGACTAAGGTACCAGGTATCTCCAAACTCTTGGCCTGTAGCTAAAGCTGCATTCTTTTAATTAAAGGCCAGGGTTTGATCTAACAATAGTATGACATCTCTCCAGGTGGGATAGAAGGTTTGCTCTAGATCCTGTAGGACATCTATGTACCTGTTAGGATCACCTGAAAACTTCCCCAGGTCTACTTTGATCTGGTTTAAATCAGAGAGGGAGAACGGGACATGTTCCCAGGTTGGGCCAAACTCCCCTCTCCCTACAGCTTGAAGGGGACATAACTGATAACTGGGGAGAGTTGTGGTGCCTTGGAGATTTCTTTGCTTGTTTCCTTCTGGGTGGGGAAGATTAGAGGAGGCTCACCATTAATAGGAAGGGGAGCTGTAGGGAGGCTAGGATATGGGGGTAAGCTGAGAGGTCCTCCTGTGGAACGTAGATTGCAAGCTTTGCATAGTTGTGGGTTATCCTTCAATGAAAAGAAAGCTTGGACATAATGTATTTCACTCCATTTGCCTTCCCTCTTACAGAAAAGATCAAGCTTCAGGATAGTACTGTAATTTATACCTCCCTCAGGTGGCCATTTTTCCCCATCAGAGAGAATATTGGGACCAGGCCATAGTGCAGAAAAAAAAGCCGCTTCTTTTTCAGGCTTTGTGGGTCAAATTTGTCCCAGTGGCTTAGGATATATTTCAAGGGTGAGCCTGTTGATGCCTGAGTGTTTCCCATCTGAAAGAAAAAACCTCCCACTGTTTTTTTTTCCTCCTGCCCAAGAACCCACAATGGTCCCTGGACCCTGCTGTTTGGAATAGTTGCGCTCACCGAAGCAGCAGCAGAAACACTAGTTTTCTGCCTAGCCCACAAAGAAGACTGAGGAAGGTAGGATTTAGTGGACCTTACTGATGCCTTCTCTAAAACCTGCACCCTTGCCATTTCATCTTAGACCACAAAGAGGACTGAGAAAGATCAGATTTAGTGGCCCTTACCAATGCATTCTTGAAAACCTGTTAGAGTCCTAAGCATTTTCTCCTGTTGGTATTGGGACCTTACCCTTGTCCTATAAAGATGATATGCCTCAAAATGGAGTGGAGGGCCATACCCTGAGGGAGGGAAGGGATCTCCATAGTTGGAATAGTGACACATTTTGTCCTCACTTCTCATCATATGAATAGGAAGGATATCCCCGTAATTTTGGAGTCTATGATTTCTGAGGCTCCCCGTATCCTAGCTTTGGGAATAGCCTTTGTTAAACCTGCTAGTCTAAGGAGGGATCCTAAAATTCCAGATAGCTGCCCCCGATGGGCTTCGGGCAAAAATTATGTCTTTCTGATTGGTGAACCCAAGTGCCTAAAGAATGGAACAGAGTCCTGAAATTTATATTAGAAATCATCCTTATAGGGGAAACTAGAAGAGCACCAGGGACAGGGAGTGGTTTTTAGAAGCAGGACTAGACTCGGAGAAGGGAGGCAAGAGGAAGTTTGTCTGACAAGCATTAGGACCCAGGAGACAAGGGTCAGGATAGATAGGATAGATGGGTGAATCTCACTTGGGTGACTTAACTTTAAGAGTTCCACTCATGGCTGCAGGGTCAACCAACTTTTTGTCAGGATCCCAGGGCTGAATGGCTTTCCTCTCTTTTGACCCTTGGCTCAGCCTAGAAGGGCAGGAAAACAGAAGCTGATTCCAGGCAATCCAATCCTCCTGATTCTGAAGAGTTGGGGGTTGCTAGAGAGCCCTTTCCTAGAAAGCCTGACACCCGTGTCTTTAGCCTGGCAGCTGCACCAGTCACTTTTAACTGGTTGACAGGTGCCCGATGTTTAGCCCCCTAATTCTAAGGAAAAATAGGACAGAATTGCAAGCGAAATGGGTCCAGTGGTACTCACTGCATGGCAATACCCAGACAAGCCCCCAAGATGTGTCCGGAGTTGGTTCCTTCCAGTGGGTTTGTGGTCTTGCTGACTTTAAGAATGAAGCCACGGACTTTTGTGGTGAGTGTTATAGCCCTTAAAGATGGCACGGACCCAAACAGTGAGCAGTAGCAAGGTTTACTGTGAGGAGCAAAAGAACAAAGCTTCCACAGTGTGGAAGGGGACTTGAATGGGTTGCCGCTGCTGGCTGGGGTGGCCAGCTTTTATTCCCTTATTTGTCCCCTCCATGTTCCATTTTTGTCCTGCCAGAGTGCCCTTTTTTCAATCCTCCCTGAGATTGGCTACTTTTAGGATCCTGCTGATTGGTGCATTTTACAATCCTCTTGTAAGACAGAAAAGCTCTCCAAGTCCCCACTCGACCCAGGAAGTCCAGCTGGCTTCACCTGTCAGTGGCATGCATATGTAGTCCCAGCTACTCAGGAGGTTGAGGCAGGATAATTGCTTGAAACCAGGAGGCGTAAGGTCAGCTGAGAGAAACGAATAATAGACCCAAAGTCAGGTGAGTAAGTTTATTGAATCTGCCGGCTGCTCCACTACAGACAAAGGATGCAGCCCTGAGCTTACAAAATGAGGGGTTAATATGGGGGAGAGAGACCCTGGCATCATTTGTTGGTTAACTTTGCCATATATCACCTTGTGACATTTATGGTAGCAGCTAGATGAAGGAACGTATAGGAGGATATAGCTAAAGTTTGTTTATGCTTCCCACAACCTTCCCCTGTGCAGTCTGGATGGTTTATAATTGGGGTTTGCTTATTGCAGCAAGTTCTGATAAATGAAGTCTGCTGGCTTCACCATGGGTGCCTACACAAGGGCTTAGAAATGTAAAGCGGCTCAGGGGGAAGAGTAGGCGGCACAGAAAAGAGTTGCAGAGCATAATGGGGAGGGGCGGGAAGCACAGAGAGGGTTGGGGGAAGTGTCAGCAGCAGCAAGAAGTTTTTTGGGGGCAGTTTGCCTCTAATAGGAGGCAGAGGTTGCAGTGAGCTGAGATTGCACCACTGCACTCCAGTCTGGGTGACAGAGCGAGACTCTGTCTCAAAAAAAATAATGTATGTGTTTTGTATTAACCATTCTGATACTGCCAATGTGTATTCTAACACAGAACAATTAAACTAAGCAAATGGCTGAGAGAGGGACTTTAGAGATAAGCAGAGGAAGAGGTGAAACAATCCACATGTGAATTGATTACAGTTGGAGACACCCTGAGAAATTCATGTTGAACTTAATGCAGATGCAGATGGTTACACACAGTAATATCTATAGTTATGTGGATGTAGGGGCTGGTATACACATGTACATTTCCTTTCCGTCTGCTACAAGAACCTGAAAGAAACAACACCAGGCAACAAAGCACAAACCCAGTTCCCAGATCTTGGTTTCCAATATTCTCCAGCAGAAGAAACTAGGTCTCCTAGGAGAGATGGATGATCCTAGGATGGGATAGGAAATATACAAGAGGAACATACATCTTATAGTACTATAAAGTAAGAATGCGTTCAAAAACGTACATTGATGGAAATATGTGAAAGGGAGACAGGGGCTAAGTGAAAGAGCTCCCCGTGGCCAAAGCTGCAATCATTTAAAAAAGAAATATTGGCCGGGCGCGGTGGCTCACGCTTGTAATCCCAGCACTTTGGGAGGCCGAGGCGGGCGGATCATGAGGTCAGGAGATCAAGACCACGGTGAAACCCCGTCTCTACTAAAAATACAAAAAAAAATTAGCCGGGCATGGTGGCGGGCGCCTGTAGTCCCAGCTACTCGGAGAGGCTGAGGCAGGAGAATGGTGTGAACCTGGGAGGCGCAGCTTGCAGTGAGCCGAGATTGCGCCACTGCACTCCAGCCTGGGCGACAGAGCGAGACTCTGTCTCAAAAAAAAAAAAAAAAAAAAAAGAAATATTGACCAGCTAAATAAAGACATCTTGTATTATAACTCAAAGCATATACTAGATATTCATGGGTCCATACTGATATAAATGAATTGTTGAATACACAATTAAATGTTGGAAAAGAGACAACATTTTCCTATGAAGGAATTTCAAATAATTTATGTAAATATTCTACCCTTGAAGAAGGAGCTGATACCTAACCCCTCCCCACCAAGAAAATGTGGGCTGTGCACAGCGAGTTCCTTTCATAGGGTATAGTATGCAAAGGGGAAAAAAGAGTCACTCTACAGTGGAGATGCTTGAGAAACACCATCTCAGCCAGGGATCACTGCTAACACCAACAGTGATAAATCATGTACCCTGATATGATGCTATGAAAATGACATTTTACTTTTGAGGTATTCCCCCAAAAGCCCATAACCCTAGTTAGAAATGAAAGCACACACATGCATGCATACACACACTGGCACACCTACCCGGCAAATTCCAATAGAAGGACCTTGTAGAAACTGCCTCGTCAGTACCACTCAATATTGTGAATTCATCAAAGAGGCAAGTCAGAAACAATTACAGACAAGAAGAGCCCAAGGAGACATAAAAACTCAATGTAATGTGATATTGTGGTCAGAATCCTGTAACTACATTTTGTTTTACTTAGTGTGAAAAGTACAGGCCCACCGCTGTGGCTCACGCCTGTAATCCCAGCACTTTGGGAGGCCGAGGCAGGCGAATCACCTGAGGTCAGGAGTTCAAGACCAGCCTGGCCAACATGGTGAAACCCCGTCTCTACCAAAAATACAAAAATTAGCTGGGGCCGGGCGCGGTGGCTCACGCTTGTAATCCCAGCACTTTGGGAGGCCGAGGCGGGCGGATCACAAGGTCAGGAGATCGAGACCACAGTGAAACCCCGTCTCTACTAAAAATACAAAAAATTAGCCGGGCGCAGTGGCGGGCGCCTGTAGTCCCAGCTACTCGGAGAGGCTGAGGCAGGAGAATGGCGTGAACCCGGGAGGCGGAGCTTGCAGTGAGCCGAGATCGCGCCACTGCACTCTAGCCTGGGCGACAGAGCGAGACTCCGTCTCAAAAAAAAACAAAAAACAAAAAACAAAACAAAAAAAAAAAAATTAGCTGGGTGTGGTGGTGCATGCCTGTAATCCCAGCTACTCTGGAGGCTGAGGCAGGAGAATTGCTTGAGGTTGTGGTGAGCCGGGATCGCACCACTGCACTCCAACCTGGGCAACGAGAGTGAAACTGTGTCTCAAAAAAAAAATTTTTTTTTTAAGTACATTAGGTAATAACAAAAAAAGCTCAATAATATATCAACATGGGCTCACTGATGTGTGTGTGTATGAATTTATGAATTCTTAGAACAGAAAGATGAAGCACTACTTTCATTCCCAATGTGTAAATGTGGAAACTGATAAATGTGGAGTTGAAGTACTCATCTAGGCTCATTGAACTGCAAGTGGCAGAACCAAAATAAAGCCCCAGACAGGCCAACCGCAGTGTCTACTTCTTACCTTGCAAGGCACTCAGGAAACTTGTGTTGACTTTTGCAAGTAGCAAACAAATGGCTAATCTAAGAAAAACACAATTGGGAAACGGGGAATGAAAGGTAACCATCAAGCTCTTCCAAAATGCCGGGGCTGTGCTCCAGGCCTCTGAGGGAGCTGCCTAATTAGTAGGTCAAGAATTAGATAAGTTTATGTGCATTATTTAGATGCATCATTTTGTGTAATGTTAACAACAACACTATCAGGTCAGTAATATGATTATTCCTATTTTCCAATAAGAAATCTGAGGCTCAGAGAATTTCAGTAATTTTTCTCAAGTCAAATTGTGAGTGATGGGTAGAGTCTGGCTTCCAAGCCCCTGTCCTCACCAATACTCTCTGGCCTCTCTCACCACTAATGGGTGACAGAATTGAATCCATCTGACCCCCAAGTCCAGACCATTGTCATGCACGGTGGGTTGCTTCCTTAGGGCCTAGGCCCTGAGGGTTGGTTTTACCACCTTTAAAAAGATGTCTGGGCTCCAGGAGCATCAGATCCACAGTCCTCTCTCTGCTTCCTCACCTTCTGTTGGAGGCCACAGAGATCCTCCAGCCCTTGATCTGGCTCAGCTCCCTGTCTAAGCCCTGAATCCGCAGGGAGAGTCTGAACACCCAGATGGTCACCTTGAGCTGAGAAGAGCAGGGGTGCTGGATGTGAAGTCCACAATCCTGTCCATTTTGCTCTTCATTTTCTTCCCACTCAAAAATACAAATTCATGGTTGTTGGAAACCTTTGGGGAAAAAAATGAGCTGTTGAGATGCATCCACAGAAACAACACACAGGCAAAAACCCACAATGAGATTTTACGAAAGCAGAACTGCTCTGATTCTCTAGACACCAAAACAACCAGACCAACAGGACTTTTATCTAACATGACTTTTTAAAAGCATTTAGTCCTAATCAATTATAACTAGTCAAACTGTAAGCATAATTTTATGGAATCGCATAATCTCGTGTGTGAGTGTGTATGTGTGTGTGTGTGTGTGTGTGTGTTCCTTACCAGATGCATTCAATCCTCCATAAATCAAATCTCGGGTGCATCAAATTTTATGCTTGAGCCGTTTTTGACAATGCATAAATGTGGCCATATGGTACTAAAAAATAGTTTTATGTCAACCATAAACAGGATTCTTGAAAACCATTAAACAGTAGGATTTCCTGGCAGAATTAAAATTCTAGAAGGCAAAATGTTCAACGAAGCTTTGAAAATGAGAGAGTTTTTTTTTACTCCTTTAAATTGTAATTTGCAGAATAAAAGTGATGAAAAGTGTTTTCCTTATGGTCTTTGTCTTCGGGCCTCTGAGGGAGCTGCCTAATTAGCAGGTTAAGAATTAGATAAGTTAAGTCCCGATTATATCGCACATGTTCCTGTGAGAAAATAAGACGTTTTATAAACTTCTTTCCTGGGCCTTCAGAAAATGTTGCATCTGTGTACATGGGAGAAGGAGAATGAACAAGTCTGACTTCCTAAGAAAACAGTGCAATGTCTCATACTGCCCAAAGCAATTTACAGTTTCAATGCTATTCCTATCTACCAACGACATTTTTACAGAACTAGAAAAAAGCTCTTTTAAGATTCATGTGGAACCAAAAAAAGAGCCTGAATAGCCAAAGCAATCCTAAGCAAAAAGAACAAAGCTGGAGGCATTATGTTACCTGACTTTAAACTATAACGTAAGACTACAGTAACAAAGCAGCATGGTACTGGCACAAAAATAAACACATAGACCAATAGAATAGAATAGAGAGCCCAGAGATAAGACCTCACACACCTACAACCATCTGATCTTGGACAAAGCCAACAAAAATAAGCAACGGGGAAAGGACTCTCCCTTCAATAATGGTGCTGGGATAACTGGCTAGCCATATGCAGAAGATCGAAACTGGACCCCTTCCTTACACCACATAAAAAAATCAACTCAAGATAGATTAAAAACTTAAATGTCTTTGATCTTAAATGGAAGAAAACCTAGGCAACGCCATTCTGGATATAGGAACTGGCAAAGACATTATGAAAAAGACACCTAAGCAATTGTAACAAAAACAAAAATTGACAAATGGCACCTAATTAAACTGAAGAGCTTCTGCACAGCAAAAGAAACTATCAACAGAGTAAATAGACAACGTACAGAATGGGAGAAAATATTTGCAAACTCTGCATCTGACAAAGTTCTACTATCCAGCATTTACAGGGAACTTAAACAAATTTATAAGAAATAAAATCATTAAAAAGTTGGGCCAAGACATGAACAGTCAGTGTTCAGAGGACATACATGCAGCCAACAAGCACATGAAAAAAAGCTCAACATCACTGATCATCAGAGAAATGCAAATCAAAACCACAGTGAGATACCATCTCACGCCAGTCAGAATGGTTAATGGCTATTACTAAAAAGTCGAAAACAACAGATGCTGGTGAGGTTGCAGAGAAAAGGGAAGGCTTATACACTGCTGTTGGGAGCATAAATTAGTTCAACCATTGTGGAAAGCAGTGTGGTGATTCTCAAAGAGCTAAAAACAGAACTACCATTTGACCCAGCAATTTCATCGCTAGGTATATACTCAAAGGAATAAAATCATTCTACCATAAAGACATATGCACACGTATGTTCATTGCAGCACCATTCACAATAGCAAAGACATGGAATCAACCTAAATGCCCATGAATGGCAGACTGGATAAGGAAAATATGTACATACACATCATGGAATACTATGCAGCCATTAAAAAGAACAAGATCATGTCCTTTGCAGGAACATGGGTGGAGCCAGAGGCCATTAATCTATACAACAAACTGCCATGGCATGGGTTTACCTATATAACAAACCTGCACGTGTACCCCTGAAACAAAGTTAGTTTTTTTAAAAAAGTTGCCATGTCCAAGAAAAGTTCTTTCCAGAGTCATGAGGCAAAATAGGTCCCACATTATCATTCTCTAGATGAAGAAGCTGCAGCCCAGAGGCATGACCAGCATGGCTCAGGATGACCCATCTACTTATAGAGTACCACACCCTGCAAGGGCTGCCCTCATGGCCACAGACATACAGTTATTCTAGATATCTCTCTCTCTCTCTCTCATGCAAATTTTTGTGCTTAGCTCTGGCTTCTCTGCTGAGCTGTGGATCTAGTGACCACCCTGACATTTTTAGGAGACCATCTCAAAAAAGCAGCAAACCCAAACTTCCCAAACAAAATCATGATACCCAATCCCCATCCCACTGGAGTTTCCTCTCTCAGTAACTGGCACCTCCATATGTTCCACTGTACAAGCCAGAATCTTGGGGGTTGTCCCTAATGCCTTTATCTTCTCCACTGTTCACATCCAATCTAGCACCAACATCCTTGATTTTGTCTCTGAAATAGCTCTTCCACCTGTCAATAAAGTGTTGCTTTGGGATGACATACTAGTTGGAAACAACCAACTACCAGCACTCAATCCTGCCTACTTGAAATCTTATAGCAGTTATCTAACTTCCATAGTTAAAGAGAAATTTAACACAGAATTAGATTTAGCATTTTTTTCTGCTGAATTATCACCTCGCAATTAATCTGTGTCCAATTTGAGTAAACAACACTTTTGAACATCACTTTAGGAAGGAGAATTCTTAAATTGATATATTATCTTTATGTTTAAATAACATAGATATGTTGAATTCAATTAACAAAGTAAATATTGTCAGCAGATATTTGACTAGCATAAATCTCTAAAAGTTTAATGAAGTTAGTTACTAACATATTGAGGAATCTTTTAATTGAGAAAACGAGAATCATTTTATTTTCAGCATCACTTCTGTTCAACTAACAATGATGGCTTCTTTTTAAAGCCTGGAAAAGAAAAATTTCTAAAATACAACCCCTAAAGTTGTAGAGAACCTGTATAATGATATAGACATATTTTGATGAACGTATTAGTTACCTAGAGTAAACGCATTAACCATCCACTGTCAAAACAAAACAAAACAAAACAAAAAACCCAAGTCTTAAACATCTTTTATTTCCAAATGTGAGATTGGACTTAGTCTGTTTGGGCTGCTGTAACAAAAATACCATAGTCTGGGTGGTTTGTAAACAGCAAAAACTTATTTCTCCCAGTTCTGAAGGCTGGAATATCCAAGATCAAGGTGCAAGCACATCCCATGTCAGTGAGGGACCACTGCCCCGTCCACAGACGGCGTCTTCTCTCTGTGTCCTCGAATGACAGAGGGTAAGTGAGGTCTCTGGGGCCTCCCTTACGATGACACGAATCTCATTCATGAGGTCTCCACCCTCATGACCTAATCACCTCCCAATGACCCTACCTCCTCATATCACCAGCTTGGGGCTTAAGATTTCAGCATATGAATTTGGAGAAACACAAATCCTCATTCAGTCTATGGCAGAGATCCATTACTCATAAAAACCCCAAAGTGCTTTGCTTAAGATTTGAATACCTCGTAGGAGGTGCTGTCTGTAACACCTAAATTTATTATCACAAAGTGAGCCCCGTTTGCTCCCTCTTGTGGTACCTTAGGGTGAAAGCTGAGTTGAACTTTGAAGGAGTTTATAGCTGCAGGGTCTACCTAACCACACTGCTTGCACATGCGTAGCGAGTCCTGTGCTGAAGGAAAATCAGAGTGATACACTTCTGTGTTGCACATAATCCACCCTGAGCCTCTGAGATACAAGTTTCCATTCAACTGTAAGAATGAGGAGCTCTTACAGACATATGGTATACCTTCATTGTTAATGTCACATTTAGAAAGCAGAGGTTAGTGGGACGAACATTCCTAGTCACTATAGTTGATCTCAAGGTTAAAACAGATATTCCACCTCTTCTACTGTCCCTTCTCAACTTCCATTGTTCCCACTGCCACCTTTTAAATATGCTCTTCAACCAGTTTATCATCAAAGTAATGGATCAATACGATGTTCTTTGGTATGCCTAGAGAGTCCAATTATCATATGAGGATATTATGAGAAAGGGCAGAAAAGATGACAGAGCCCTGGGTGAAAACCAAAAATGTTTGTTATTGTCTCTTTCACGTGAATGCAATCTGTCTCTGAACCTCTTTCCTGATTAGGCCAGTAAATACTGTATTGATCAAATTAGTTTCCCATATAATATCTAATATATCCGAGGCAATGATCATCTGTTCCAGCAAATATACCACATCTGGAATTGCGGCTGTGACTGGTGCTACAATTTGATTGACCTGGCATGGTCACTGGTCACTTGCCATGTCCATCTATTTTTCCTGGGGGCCATACTGGAGGAAGAAATGGAAGCACAACAGGTTCTGCAATTGCTGCTCTCTGCTTGGAATAATCTTCTTCCAGGCCTTCCTCTAATGGGGAGTCTTATCATTTGCATTAGAAGCAGATATTAACACTGACTCATTCTATGACCACTTCTATATGCCCCAACACATACACACACACTTTATTATTTTCTAAAATAACTGCTATTTTATTCAGATAATCTATCTATCTCCACTTGCCACATACTTTGTTCTTGCTGGTGATGGGTGTAGGAATGAGGATATGACATGATTCATTCTAGTGATCATAGGTGTTTCTGGAAAAGGTTTACTGGCTTTAAAAAAAGACACCATAATAGTTTTCCCCTTCGTGCATTTGAGTGTCATATCATGTACGTTTGCTGGAATGGCTGCAGCCTGAGGAACAAGCTGAAAGGGGGAGGACACAGTGACAGCAGGAAGTAAAGAATCTGGACTTTTAATAACATCACAGAATCATAGAATTAATCAAACCCGAAAGAGGCCCCTAGAGTATTTCTTATTAGTTGAAGCAATCTAATTTTTTTCCTATTTTGTTAAGGTCATTTCGAGTCAGAGTTTTCTGTTACTTGCAGCCAAAGGCATCATAAGTGATATAAGACCCCAGCTCAGATGTCACTGCTCAGAGGTGATCCTTGAGAACTGCCAAAGCCAAAATTGTCCTCCTGTTCAAATGGCTTACTATCCATCCTATTGCTACTCTTCATCATTTTAATAGCATTTATTACCAACTGAAACATCCATGCTTATTTTTCATTTTTCTTCTTCCTTAGAAGGCCCATTCATTCTTATAAGAATGAGAATCTTGTGTGTATGTATATACACACAACACACATAGAGATATACAACTATTATTTGTCAATTAAAAATAACCTTTAAAATTTAATCCAGTAAAACACCAAACTGCACTTGTTGCTGGTTTGCTTATATGGCAAAGCAGCTGTAGAAAGCACTGAGAATAGGCTGGGCACAGTGGCTCACGCCTGTAATCCTAGCACTTTGGGAGGCTGAGGCGGGCAGATCACCCGAGGTCGGGGGTTTGAGACCAGCCTGACCAACATGGAGAAACCCTGTCTCTACTAAAAATACAAAATTTAGCTGGGCGTGGTGGTGCATGCCTGTAACCCCAGCTGCTTGGGAGACTGAGGCAGGAGAATCGCTTGAACCCAGGAGACGGAGGTTGCAGTGAGCCGAGATTGCGCCACTGCACTCAAAGGGCCTGGGCAACAAGAGTGAAAGGGAGATAAAAGAAAAGAAAGCACTGAGAATACAAAGTAAACAGAGATACATTCTTGCCCTAAGAAGATCCAATTTAGCAGAGGAAACAGATACCTACAAAATACATAGTCCTTAGCAGACAAATTGGGGTTCCATACTGGAAAATACAAATTTAAAATAAGAAAATTATATCTGAATTTTTCCTAGTGCAAAAAGAAATACAGACTTTCCTTTTTCTTAAAGCATTCACATGAAAAAACTTGTAATTTTGAATTCTTTCTCTGCTCCTTTGAGATGCACATGAATTTGTTCAAAGTCTAGGTAAGGCTTTTGCCAACTTTCCAACTGAGGCATGTCTTTCTCGAGGACCTGAGAGTCATCACTTGGTAATATAACCATGAAGGAAGCCAGCACCCCTCTCTCCCAGCTTGCATAGGAGGGTAGCAGCCTAACTTCACTTAAGCTCCTAGTTCCAAGCTGCAAACTGCCTCCTGGAATAGCTAGGAAAAATTTATTTTGCCTTTAGATAAAGACAATCAGCAAACATAAGCGGCGACCTGAATTCCCAGGTGAATTTAGGATGAACTATGTGTGACCAGAGATTCTGCTAAATCTCACTTGTGGGCCAATTATCATTTATCTTGAGAAAATGTATGCAATAGGTTGTATCTGCCTGGCTGTACAAAAGGGTGAGATTTCTTTCTGTCTTTGTAGTCTCTTCGCAGATTTCCTGTGACGAGCGTCACAGTCTGGTCTAATGCTTATTTAATAATACAAGTGTTTTCTTTTTCTTCCAATTCTGTGGACGGGTTTTCTGGGTTAGCAGGAGATTTCATTTTTAATTATATTTTCCCAACAGTTCTCTTGGGGGTCTAGGAGACAAACATATTCACTGGCTGCTTTCATCTTAGAACTACACGAAGTGACTGCTCCTCACTTTAATTTGGGATATGCAGAAACCTTCACAGCAGGCTTCCCTGATACCCTGCCGTCATTCCACCTGCCACACCCCCACTAGAGGGCAAGAGTGCAGAGTGCAGCATTTTGGGATTCCGTTTGATGACTACCTCTATGAGAAAACCAGGAAGTACTGATCTTTTCCCCTAGGGAAAGAGCCCTGCCCAAAATATGTTCAATAATGCCTCACTCTATCTTTATAGACAAATATATTCCAAGAAAATCATTCCTTTTTGTATTAGTCCATTTTCATGCTGCCAATAAACACATACCTGAGACTGGGAAGAAAAAGAAGTTTAATTGGACTCACAGTTCCACATGGCTGGGGAGACCTCAGAATCATGGCGGGAGGCAAAAGGCATTTCTTACATGGTGGCGGCAAGAGAAAATGAAGAAGGTAGATGCAAAAGCGAAAACCCCTGATAAAACCATCAGATCTCATGAGACTCATTCACTAGTACCAGAATAGTATGGGGGAACCACCCCCATGATTCAAATTATCTCCCACCAGGTCCCTCCCACAACACGTGGGAATTCTGGGAGTATAATTCAAGATGAGATTTGGGTGGGGACACAGCCAAACCATATCGCTTTTCAAAATTTCAGAGCATCCTAGGCCCAGGACGATTGATACCAAGTTTAGCATATGCTTATTTGTATGATGTCTTTATTTCACCGTTTTATCCCTTGACTTGGGAGATTTGAAAAGTACCACCAAACTTTTTTAGCTTAGGAAAAAATCCAAGCATTTCATGTTCATCAAACGGTGCCCCAGAAGGGATTGGGAGTTGATTATCTGGTGAAAGCCCAGCATATGGTGCTGCCCGGCTTCTGGCTCCAGCTCTGGCTGCACTCCCTGAATCTGCTGGGAGAGAAGTTCTGTTTGTCAGGTGCCATTAGCACAGATGCTAGGGGCATAAGTTTAGATGCTTAGGGTTTACATGCAAATTAATCACATAAAAGAAAAACATTTTGGCAGGATAAACAGATTTTCAAGGGGGAAAAAAATAGAGAGAGAGGTCTGCAGAGTTTTCCAAACTTCCTTGGAAATTATTTAGGGAAGTTTCTATTAGGAATAAAAATCACAAAAATTTTTTAAAAATAGGTGTCATAAACTCAAGGCATAAAGCAGCAAACACTGAAAGTTTATCTCTGTGGTTACAGGAAAAGGGGAACAAGTAAAAGCAAATGGTGGCCTCTAAACCACCTACTCCACAAAAAAAAATAAGGACTTTGAAAGACCTAAGCTCGCCAGACCTGGCAAATACAAATATGTTCCCTGTCGCTAAAAGAAGACTGGACTTCCAAACTCACACTCTTAGTACGTGTTTCTCAGGGGACTCAGGCCTTCAGGATCTAGCCAAGCCCATGTGTTTTATGAGAAAATGCTTGGCGCACAAGCGACATCTTCAGCATCACAAAAGGAGTTACTGTTGCTGGACTCTGACTTCGGTGCACCAAGGTTAGTGGCAGATGAAATCCCTGCCTATACCAGCCTTTCTCTGGGCTGCCTCAAAAATTTTATCTACAACCCTGAACCTATCAACAGAAATAATGCTCAGTTAAGAACTGTTGGTGCATATGCTGTAAACACAATTCCTGCTCCCCACACTCACGCTGCTGCGGTGAAATTGCACCAGTTACTTACAGGTATGTACATCATTATCCTCTTATCTTGTGCATCCATAATATAATTCAATCTACAAACAGATGATTTATTCACAAATTCTTATGACTCCTGGACAGAAGTGGCAGTTTATCGTGTACTGTTATGACTAGGTAAGCAAGGAAAAATAAAAAACAACCTTAAATGGCCCAGAAGAGTGATGTGGCATTGCATCTGGTGTCATACACCTGGGGATGTTAAGAGCCAGGCAAACTGGAATGAGCATATTTAACTCAAAAGAGGCAGCCACCACTTCATGAGACCTAATTATGCCCTTGTGGGAACGCTGGTTCTGTCCTTCTACAGCATCTGATATGTCAAGAAAAGCAGCAGATCAAGGTATTGGGTGAAATCCATCCATTTTCTTTTAATTTTACTTTAAGTTCCGGGATACATGTGCAGAGTGTGCAGGTTTGTTACATAGGTAAACATGTGCCATGGTGGTTTACTGTACCTATCAACCCGTCATTTCGGTTTTTAAGCCCTGCGTGCATTAGGTATTTGTCCTAATGCTCAACATTAGCCACTAGCAGGGAATCCATAAAGTAATGTGCTAGTCAAACAAGGCAAGTGTTAGGACTGTGTTTGTCCCAAGAGCTGGCATGTTATGGCCTGTGGCATAACGCTGTCCTTGATAGTGAGATTCTGATGCTAGGAGAAAGAAACTGAGGCAAGTTTATGTTTTTTGTGTTTTGTTTGTTTGTTTTCAATGTGTAAAACCATTTGTACAAGTTTGTGCCTCATTGTCACCATGCTCTAGTTGTTACTACTTTTCTGGTCTCCCTACAGACCGGAATATGTAAATAAGATGTAGGTTTCACCACATTCGTCAATGGAAAATCAGTTCATAGGGGCTTTTCTCTGGAGCTGGATCCTGAGAAGGAATCTGGGCTTAGGCGAGAGGCATGCTAGGATTGATTAGTGATGCCTTCCTCGGGTAGGTGCCAGGGCCCTTTGCTGGGCATGTCTATCTCTGCCATTCTAGGCTATAAACCCAAGTCCAAAGCCCTCAGGAGGTTCTAAAGCCTTTTATATCCCATTCTGCACACCGTGTTCCAATCACCAATGATACATATAACACATTTAGGAAACACTGACTTAGAGGATTTGTTTCTGGAAAACCTTGCATACCTGGTTAAAATGGCTCTGTTGAAATCCCATGTAGATTATTCATAAATGTCATTTGACAGTGCCACTGAGGGTGTCCATGTATGAGGTGTAGTGACTGAATTGAACCCCAGAACAGCAGCGTTGCCTACTCACCGCATATTTTTACTATAACCTGACAAATAGCCCGAGACAAAATTATCTGCCCTAAATACCAGCAAGTAACTCTCAAAATGCAACAGGCTTGTTTTAAGCACTATCAGCTGCAGAAGCCTCCTTTTTTTCCTTTTGTAAATTGAATGAGTTGTCTGACCCTCCCTTCTCACAGTGAGATATAATGCAAAATTACAGTAATCACATTCAACATACAGACACGCATCCCTAGCAGTTCCCAGATGAGATTATCAAAGTAGACTGCAAAACCCTGACTTCCACAAAGGAGTTTCATGTTCAATTAAATGCTGCACAATGAGGGGATGCGGTTACCAGCCAAGGGCCCAGAATAGGCCACAGAAAACCTAAAGGTAGAGATTTCCTCAGAAACTGGAGTCAAGGCATTTCGGTTTAGGTGTTGATGCTTGGGGACCCTCTATGCCAATGTGCTCACACAGCATGAACGCAGTCACCACCTTTGCAGGGGTCCCAGAATTAGACTGTGGCCATCTGCTTGCTGCCTGGTGCTGAAGTCACACCTGCTTTCTTCCTAGTATCCCTCGCATGTCACAATAATAATCAAAATTTAAACAAATGGAAACAGCAAACATTGAGATAATTTGACGCTCTTAATGTAATTTCCTAAACCTTATCTTGGTGCTTCCCAAACCTCAGGCATTTTGCATTCTATGTATCATACCCAAAACTTTTGCCGGGTTGACATATCATCTATAAATTACTGATTTAATGATTTAATGTTCTAAAATCTAATGGTTCTTTTTATTTATTTATTTTTTGAGACAGTCTTACCCTGTCCCCCAGGCTGGAGTACAGTGGCACAATCTTGACTCACTGCAACTTCCACCTCCCCGGTTCAAGCGATTCTCCTGCCTCAGCCTCCTGAGTAGCTGGGATTACAGGCACAGGCCACCAAGCCTGGCTAATTTTTTTTTGTATTTTTAGTAGAGATGGGGTTTCACCAGGTTATCCAGGCTGGTCTCAAACTCCTGAAATTGTGACCCGCCCACCTCGGCCTCCCAAAGTGCTGGGATTACAGGTGTGAGCCACCATGCCTGGCCTCTTTTTTGTTTTTTAGACGGAGTCTCGCTCTGTCTCCTGTGCTGGAGTGCAGTGGCGCAATTTCAGCTTACTGCAACCTCTGCCTCTTGGGTTCAAGAAATTCTCCTGCTTCGAGTAGCTGGGATTACAGGCACCTGCCACCATGCCCAGCGAAGTTTTGTATTTTTAGTAGAGACAGGGTTTCACCATGTTGGCCAGGCTGGTCTCGAACTCCTGACTTCAAGTGATCTACCCGCCTCAGCCTCCCAAAGTGTTGGGATTACAGGTGTGAGCCACTGTGTCCAACTGGCTTTCTTATTTTAACTAGTTTCATGCTATCAGCCTTTTCTATTCTGACATTTTATATAAATGGAATCATGCAATATTGATCTTCGGCTAGCTTCTTGCCCTCAGCATCCTGTTTTCAAGGTTTACCTATGTTGTGGCACCTACCACTACTTTATTCTTCTTTATGGCTGAATCATATTCCATCCTATGGCTACACCACATCTTGTTTATCCACTCGTCAGTAGATGAACACTTGGGTTGTCTCTCCTTTTTAGATATTGTGAATAAAGCTGCCATTAACATTCATGTACAAATTTGTGTGTGGACATCTATTTTTATTTCTCTTAGGTGCATACCTAGGAGTAGAATTACTGGACTATATGAGAATTCTACATTTGACATTTTGAGGAACAGTCAAACTGTTTTCCAAGGCAGCTACACCATTGTACTTTCCCACCCACCAGCTGTCATGAGTGTTCTCATTTCTACACTCTTGACAGCCGTGATTTTGGGAAAAAAATCTCTACATCGAGTACCAGCTGTTGCAATCCAGAGTTCTCTACCCATCCAGAAACAAACATTTCAAAGAGAACTTTATTTGGGTTGTCTGTCCAAAGGAATAATTCTGCAGTGGGGATGATGCCCTGTGCATCAGGGATTATTTGCAGAATCTAAACGTGGACACAAAATCATTAATGGAAACATCTTCCAGCTTCTATTTTTCAATTTAGACAATGTTCTATTTCTAATACCCACATGTCAACTAAGCATGCTCTTTCTAATGCACTGACTAGAGTGGGCATTCATTAAAAGTTTCATTGAATATGGGACTGAATACAGATGTGATTAAAAAATGAACAATTGAAGAGATGAATGAACGAGCTCAAGGGGTATTTGTCGAACACCCTGTAGCCGCCTGATGCGGTACTAGATGTTATGAGTGAAGATGTGGACAAGAGAGACGTGGAAACTCCCAGAGATTGCATTCAACTGTGGGAGACAGAAAATAACAAAGCAAACAGGTCGAAGGAAAGGCCCAGCTATAGGTAAATGCTCTAAATTAGGGGTGTCCAATCTTTTGGCTTCCCTAGGCCACACTGGAAGAATAATTGTCTTGGGCCACACATAAAATACACTAATGATAGCTGATGAGCTAAAAAAAAAAAAACTCATAATATTTTAAGAAACTGTAGGAATTTGTGTTGGGCCTCATTCAAAGCTGTCCTGCGCCACATGCTGGCCAAGAGCTACAGGTGGCAGAAGCTTGCTCTGAAGGAAACTAAAGAAGACAATGGGGTGGAGGGTGGCCAGGAGGGGAGGGCCAGAGCAGCGGCAGGGTCTGCATTCTCCAGGGCCTTCCAGACAGTCAGGGTGCAAAGCAGAGAGGGCCTCTGGACGCGGCTGTGGCTCCTGCTACTCTGGGCCTTTAACATTTCAACAAAATTGTCACTGTAAACCAAAAATAGAATTCTAAGCTCCTCCCACTCCCTCAACCATCTGAATGGGCTTCCTCCTCAGCCAGGGCTCTTTTAAAATGTAACCTGAGAGACTAGTTTGGGCCATGATGAGAAGTGGGGGTCAGACAGGCCTCGTTATACCTCTTCGGCGTTAACTTCAACACAGACTAAGTCTGATAAGAAATGTTTTACAATCTATTCTCTCTAAAGCCTGCTACCTGAAGGCTTCCTCTGCAAATAAGAACTTGGGTCTCCTCAGTCCTTTATCTTAACCCAGACATTCCTTTCTGTTGATCCCAGGCCTTTAGATAAACTCAACCAACTGTCAACCAGAAAATATTTAAATCCTCCTATAAGCTGGAAGTTCCCTCCCCTTTCATGTTAGCCCACCCTTTTTAGACCAAACCAATGTACATCTCAAACGTATTTGATTGATGTCTCATGTCTCCCTAAAATGTATAGAACCCAGCTGCACCTCGACCACCCTGGGCACATGTGTTCAGGACCTCCTGAGGGCTGTCACAGGCCATGGTCACTCACATTTGGCTCAGAATAAATTCCTTCAAATATTTTACACAGTTTAACTCTTTTTGTTGACATCACCCATGTTTCTTATTGGTCTCTCCTTAAGGACATCAGTGAATTATTTTGATCCCTGGAAGAAAACTTTGGACATACTTTTTCCCCCCTTCTGTCTAACTCCTACATTGTTTCCTAAATTTCATGATTTTCACAGCCAATTTTCCAAAATTCCCACCCAGTGAACATTGTGCACTGTGTCTTCTCCGACCTGGGAGTCGACGCCAAACTCCTTTGCTTACGAGCTCTTCCCTTGCAGTCTGTGCTCCTTCTCCAATCTCATTTCCTAACATGCTTTCCCAACAATCTGTGCTTCCAGAAAATCGCTATCACCCCAGTTTCCCAAATGCATCAGGCGGTTTTTGTTTCTATTTTTTATTTTTATTTTTGAGACGGAGTCTTGCTCTGCTGCCCAGGCTAGAGTGCAGTGGCACGATCTCAGCTCACTACAACCTCCACCTCCCAGATTCAAATGATTCTCCTGCCTCAGCCCCCCGAGTAGCTGGGATTACAGGTGTGTGCCACCATGCCCGGTTAATTTTTGTATTTTTAGTAGAGATGAGGTTTCGCCATATTGGCCAGGCTGGTCTTGAACCCCTGACCTCAGCTGATCCATCCACCTCAACCTCCCAAAGTGCCTCCACGCACGGCCTCAGGTGGTTTTTAAATAGCCAAGACTTTTTCAGTTGTGAGACTTCCTGATTTCTCATTGTCTTCCTAATCAGAGCCCTCTGCTCCCTCTCAGCTCCTGTTTGCCTTTTGGGATCCTTGTCCATCATTTCACCAATCACCAAAATCAAGTTTATTGTCACCTGCTGCTGAGCTGATGTAGCACACTGTCCCATTCTTACCGGTGCACTTCATAAACTACTCTGTAAACCTTTCAAAAGCTTAACAGTGAGTTATTCGTCTTTATAGCATCAACACTCAGCACAGTGAATGGCACAAAGCATGTGATTGACAGGTGAATGAATGAGAAACCCTTTTTCCCTTTCTCCTTAGCTGGAAACCCTGCTCAAAATGATACAGGAGTTAAAAAGCAATTACTTAGGCAGATGAGGTATGGAAGTCCGCAGTAAGGTTTCCCTTTTAATGAAAAGCAGTCTCAAATAATTTTCTTTTCTAACGAAGAGCAGCCTGTAAAATCAATCTGCAGACACAGACAAGCAAGCTGGAAAGTTGCACAGGTGAGTACCTGCAGCTGTGACAATAGGAAGAGGCCATCTGGGGCCAGGCATGTCCAACATGGAGGCTCCATCTTCCCTTTGCCTTATCAGCCAGTTGCACAGTAAGGAGCAGACAACACGGCTCCGGCCCCGTTAAAAAATGCATTTGCACAATAAAAGATTAGGGTGGGGAGGCCAGCTTCTTCACATGCTATGTAAACGTCACACCTGGTCCAACCAATCTTTGGGCCCTGTATAAATCAGACACTGCCTCCTCAAGCCTGTCTATAAAACCCTGTGCCCTAGAGCAGGCTGGAAGTCCCACTCGGGCACCCCCCTCTCTCTCAGGGGAGAGAGCTATTCTCCTTTCTCATTCTTTTGCCTATTAAACCTCCTCTCCTAAACCCACTTCTTGTGTGTCTATGTACTCCATTTCCTTGGCATGAGACTAACAAACCTCAAGTATTTACCCCAGACAACAGTGCCACTTCAAAAAGACCAAAACGTGAGGCAATTGGACGCACCTAGCATGTACCTCCCAACACAAACAGCTCCAGCCTGCCTTGCGGTAGACTTGTGACCCAAGACGGCTCTTTCTCAGGAGTTTCGGTTCTGACCTTACTGGAGAAGATTATTTTTCTCCCTGTTTATAGAATTACACAGATATGAGCTTGAAGCTACTGATGGCAACCTTCCAGAGAAGTTTGTCTGGAGAAGTGATAACTTACACATAGAAACAAGAGAAAAAAAAAAAAAGAAAGCGTGAGTCTCAGTTTCAGCTCTGGTTCCTGTCATCCGGAAGACTCCTGACTTCTATTACCTTATGAGATCCAATATATTCCTTTTCTTCCCACCTTTTTCTTGGAGGAAGAGTTCAATGGTGCTCATCTGGGACAATTTTGCCCCCAGGGGACATTTAGCAATGTCTGGAGACAGTTTTGGTCCTCACAACTTAGAGGAGTGTTGGCCACTGATGGTGAGTAGAGGCCAGGAATGCCGCTAAGCATCCTAAAATGCACAAGGCAGCCCCTACACACAGATAACAAAAAATGATCAGCCCTCAAATGTCAGCATTGGAAAAATCTTGAATTCGTTCACTTATCCCTTATAGCAAGAATGCCAGCCAATTCATTTATATCTCAGACGTCTGAAGGCTACGCCCTGAGGCTGAAGGCTGCACACTCTACTTTGTGAGGGAAATCCATCAGGTTACATCTGCAAGTCAACTTCACAAAACATTCATTCTACAGAGGGGAAGTTTCCATGCTAAAAGAACTGATTTCCCTTTGCACACTATCTTCACTGGAACGGATGTGAAAAACGCTGTCTTCCTTCTCGGTTTGGCTCCCATTTTGTCAATGTTACAGACGTACCTTTGAAGTTAAATTAAGTGTCAACAAAGCTGATTAGCCCTGTTTTTGTTTTTGTCATTGTTGTTTTTGAAACAATTCTATCAATGTTTCAAGGTTTATGCAGGATCTAGCTGTGGGCTTATTAATTTAACTTGGAAGAATTCTGTCTTCCTGGAGAATAAAGGTCAATTTTTCTGCAATTTGCTGCCTCTGTGCTGTTTAACACACTTAGTCCCTGAAGTCTTATTGATTGGTGCTGGTCACTGATTTTTTTAATGAACTCCTGTTCAATATAGAATATGAGTGGCCATCTGTTGATTCAAGTTCAATTTCAAGGGACCCCGTCTTTGCAGAGAAAGGCCCTTCTAAATGTTTCTTGTTTTCCTTTTTTTAGTTTGGCTCTTTTTTTTTTTTTTTTTTTTTTTTTTTTTTTTTTGCTTTTTCTTCATTCTGGGCTGTTTGCGGTACACCTCATCTTCAGTAGAACAGTGAAATGAGATGCTGCTCCACATGAACGCCATCGATTGGCCATCTGGTTCCCTGCAGAAGTGTTTGCTTTTCAGTTGCTTCCCCAGAGGGTCAAAAGCTCATTCTAGACATCGATTGACCTTAGCAACCTCCACCCAGCCCATCAGCACTCACCGTGAAACTGGTCTGCAGTCGTGATTCACAGGATCCTCCCATAAATACACCACCTAATTAAAAAACATCCTTGAGCATCATCAACTGGTTCCTCAATGTATAGACTACATTATGGATGGCTGCTCATGGCCAACTAACACACATTCCTGGGAAGAGTGAATCAGGCTCATTTTCCTTGTTTAATCCCTGAATGATGGTGGGCATGTAAATTCTCAAGCCTTAGTCTCTAGCTGTGAAACGGAGATATCATTCATATTCTAGAAATATGTCTTTCAAACCTGTCTTGACATAATCAACATAAAGGGCTCCTAGAGGGGCCAGACACCTGAAATCCAGCAAAGTGAGTTCTCCATACCCTTCTCGGAAACGATAATGAGAAGGAATTGAGGAAACTGGCAACTCTTCTCATATGAATCCTAAAACAGACCAGAGGACCCTTCCACAGAACAGACTACAGATTTTGAAAAGACTAAGAAACCACGTCTTGGAAATATGAAGCCACTTGCCAAGGTAACAAGGTGTGGTGGAAACAGGATCTGAATTCATCCTGTGTGGCTCCAGACTCTGCATTCTGCTGTGTGGATGTCTACACAGGTGTTTACCCAAACTCAACCACAATTCTACAGGCTGTTTAAAATGTGTCATCAGAAACATGAAATAAAAAGGAACGGAGCATTTTATTTCCATTGTGAAATGAACGTGTGTGTGTGCAGGACTAGAGGAGAAATAGAAGTCTTGGGGAAAGCTGTAATAGATAAAGTGATGGGGTGGAATTTGGATGTTTACAAAATCTATTTAAGTGTAAAATGGAGCAGGGAGTAAATGACAAAGCCTCCAGGACTCTAGGTGAGCTAGCCGTGAAAAGAAGGAATCAGGGCCCTCCTGGAACTTGGAAAGCGTGCAAATGTGTCTGCCTGGCTCTCAGGCTAAACTCCAGCCACCTGCCAGAAAGCTGCCCAACGAAATCTCAGGAATCTGTATACCTGACAGCCACACTTAGCAAGCAAGGGGCAAGGTCACTGCCGTGTTCAGTGTCAATTGGGCAGCCAGCCGGGTGGCAGTGGGGGCAATCTTCAATCAGAAAACTCTAGTTTTCTGCACACATCTTTAAAAGCATCTTGCTCTCTCCTTTGTAGAAGCAAGCACTACGCCTTACAGTCTTTTATGGAAAGATTAGCTTTCTGAGACCGAGCCAAGTGGGGGAAACCAAGCTCCACAAAGCACGTGCCCTCAAAGGTCAGCCAGGCTTAATCTGCCACTGCTAAGGATGCTGAGAGGTGTTAGCTTAGTGAACGCAACACAGTGTTGACACTGAACTTCGGAACGTCTGAACGTCACTTTGTATTACAGCAATGATCACAAGGGAGAACTTGACAGCCCTAATAGCTGTGACTAATAACAGCCTATAAGGTTTAGTAAAAGGAGCTCAATAAGGGCTGACCACAGCTGAGCTATGGCCCTTTTGGGTGGTAAAAGGAAAGGGCTCTCCTTTCTGTTCTCAGCACACCTGGAAAATGCTCCCTTGCTTTATTCCTTAGCCCTTCAGAGACACAAGTGAATTATTTCCCGGAACAGCAAAAATTATGATAATAAAATGATGTTTTATATTTGTTTCATGATTTGCATTTTACAAATTCCCAGTTGTTCAAAATTCCTTACTCAGTACCATGTCCCATTTGGCTTAAAGACACACTTGGAAACATTACTATTTGCTATTTAACTGAGTGATGAATGATGGTATTGTATCACGTTTACATGATGACAGGGCTTGGGAGATGACCTGCATTTATCTTTTTGTTAAGAGGAAGAAACTGAGATGCTCAGAGTTGAATTGATCTGCTGATGTTCACAGTGTCAGTAGCCAAGAGAGGAACCTTGGTCCTCTATATTGGAGGCAAAACGGAGTGGTGGGTATAAACATAGAGGGCAGGATAATAGATACAGAGGTTCAAATTCCAGACCCACAACTTATCACCTGTGAAGTCTTAGCCCAGTTACCTAAGCAAACTGTCACTCAGTTTCCATGTCTGTAAAATGCGGGATAGTAAAATTACCTCCCTTGGAATGAAGGAGCCTTCAATGAACTATGCCACATGAGTTTCTTAGAGCAGTAATTGGTACATAGAAACCATTGCGCAAACAGTAGCTGTTATCATTACTTCGGTGCTATTTCTTCTATGCTATACTCATGTTTCAAGAGATCAGTCATGATGGAGGAGAAATTCATTATTTTTTGTCTGCCTAATAATAATTTCTGTTTCTTGAAGTAAAAGCACTCTGCTTTTCTTTTGGATAACCTCCACTTTCCAATGGCCAGTGCCTGCTATTTGAGTATAGGACTGGATCCAGAAGTGGTCAAGTTATACAAGCAGAACTGACCAGCATATCCCATTCCCCTGACCAAAGCCATTATTTTGGACATAAGCATGTGGCCCCAATTGCCCCAGTCAAAGCCAAATTTCAGGGCTTATTCTGCAACTCTTAGGAAAGAGAAGTTCCCTGAAAGCTTGGCTTGCTGAGCCCGGACTGCTTGACCCCCATTGAGAAAGACATTTCCTGAAAGTAATTCGAATCAAGACTAAAGCAAAGCCAAATGTTGGAGTCAGCACCCTGCATGCCTTGCCTGTGAACCAAGATCCAGCTGGACCTAAGTCTGAGTCATGTTTAGTCTGACGTGAATCAATATTCCATCACTTCCCTTAATTTTGCTTGAGCTGCTTTTCTGGCCCATGAAACTGAAGAGATCCCAGTTAATGCTCACAGTAACTTTTACAGGAACTCAATATAAAGAATAGGAAGCTGATTAACTCTGCATGGGACAGGTGTTTAAATTGTGAACTAAACATCAAAACAGAAATAAAGGCTGTATTTTGTCTTATGGATCACAAAATAAATAAGTCTATAAAAGAAGACAATCAGGGCAATTTTTAAATAGGGTCTGAGGTCTGAGACACCTTGGCAGCCCTAAGCACTCTAAGGCATCGCTCTTTTGCGACAGGTGCTCTGGCTGGTTGGAGATTTGGCATGTGAGATGTGGCGTGGCGAGGAAGGGGAAAAGCCCGTGGCAATGTTATCGAGTGAAAGGGGAAGCAGGGAAGCTTGCAGCTGCAAGGCGCCATATTGCAGGACTTCAACTAAGAATGTGAGTTCTTAACTGAGTGAGCCAAAACAGAAATGAAGAAGAAAGAACCCTCTAATTATTATTGACATCAGAATCTACATAGTAGAGCAAAAGGTTAAGAACAAAGCTTTATCTATAGCCAAGTCAACAGGAAATAGATGCCACACATCCAATTAGAAAGAAAAAATAAATTTAAATTATAGGTGTAAAAAAAGACAAAATTAGGCAATAACATCCACACCGATTGACAATTTATACTTAAATGCTTGACTCCTGGTAACAAAGGGAAGGAAATTCATGCCCAGTAATTCATAGGAAATTTTGTCAACAACTGCCAAGGAGATGTCGCCTTGAACGTCTCTGGGTTTTCTATACTTGTTGCTAAAATTGAGTTAGCACGGCTCTGCTGCTGTCTTCTGATAAGAAAGATACACATGCAAAGGGAGTTAGGGTCCTGTTTCTTAATTTCATATACTTTTCTTATGTCACCAGAAGAATACTGAGTCCTTAGCAATAGTTTTAGTTGTACCCACATCTGTGACTAAGAATCTACCTTCCACACTTTCTTCAACTGACTCTAATGGGAAGGTGAACCTATCAGTCAACAGGCAGAATTTACTTGCAAACTTTTCTTAGTGGGCTGAGGTAGTGTTTTATTGCTTAATTTGATAAATAAGCAACATTTAAAAATCAAAACAATGGAGAAGCACTCCTGGAAGGGCAGACTTCCAAAAATTCTACCCTCCCTCAAAGCAATGAGAGTACTGCCAACAATCGTCAAAATCAATTTATTTTCAGAACTCCGGAAACTAAGTAAAGGCTTGTGACAATCTCAGCATTGTTCATTCAAGAAAAATCTACTGAATCTCAGTAAGAACAGTGAGCTTTGTGAATGTCTTAGCTTGCCCCATTTCCATGCTTCCACTCCCAGGCTCTGTGGCAGCTTTGAAAATCTGTCAGCTCCATGGAAAATTTCTATTCTAAAGGTTTTTCTTTAACTGACTTGTTCAGAACTTTCCCAGTCAATAGCCCTGTTTGCATCAAGAGTTGTCAAAAGTAATCTGCAACAACTGTGTAACATTGTAACTGCCTGAGGCTATGGTTGTGGCTAACAAGAAGCTGACATAAAACAGAGGAAAACCTTGGGAATGACCGGGAATGACATCCCCACAGGGGCTTTGCAAGGGTCCGACATATTCCTAAGAAAATAAGGTCGGGCGCGGTGGCTCACGCCTGTAATCCCAGCACTTTGGGAGGCCGAGGTGGGCGGATCACGAGGTCAGGAGATCGAGACCATCCTGGTTAACACGGTGAAACCCCGTCTCTACTAAAAATACAAAAAATTAGCCGGGCGCAGTGGCGGGTGCCTATAGTCCCAGCTACTCGGGGGGCTGAGGCAGGAGAATGGCGTGAACCCAGGAGGCAGAGCTTGCAGTGAGCCGAGATTGCGCCACTGCACTCCGGGCTGGGCAAAAGAGCAAGACCCTCTCTCAAAAAAAAAAAAAAAAAAAAAAAAAAGAAAATAAAAGGCCACGTGCATATGTAGGACTGTGCACATCCCAGGAATGACCTGAGAAGGTGCCAGTCTCTCACCCCTGGCTGACTGTGAGGCTCTGCACAAGCAGGAAGTGAAGGCTAAGGCAGAGAGCTGCAAGCTGTCTGTCAAATTTCAAAGCAAACCTCATCAAGCACACAGAGCACTTGGGTAAAGGCTAGGAAAGACATTGTCTCAAAGCCTTTAAAGGGGTATAAATCATTCTACCATAAGGACAGATGCATGTGTATGTTAATTGCAGCACTATTCCCAATAGCAAAGACATGGAATCAACCTAAATGCCCATCAACAGTAGACTGGATAAACAAAATGTGGACACATACACCATGGAATACTATGCAGCCTTAAAAAAGAATGCAATCAAGTCCTTTGCAAAAACATGGATGGAGCAGGAGGCCATTATCCTAAGTGAACTAACACAGGGACAGGAAACCAATAAATACCACATGTTCTAAGTGAAAGTTAGACATTAGATATTGAGTACATATGGACACAAGGAAGAAGGCAAAACACACTAGGGCTGACTTGAGGGTGGAGGGTGGGAGGTGGGTGAGGATAAAAAACCACCTGTTGAGTACTATGCTTATTACTGTGTGATGAAATTAAATACCACATCCCTGCAATATCTAGTTTACCTGTATAACAAACCTGCACAAATACCTTTGAACCTAAAATAAAAATGTTTTTAATTGGAAAAAATATAAAATTGCCATAGGCCGAGGTGGGCAGATCATGAGGTCAGGAGATTGAGACCATCCTGGCTAGCACGGTGAAACCCCGTCTCTACTAAAAAATACAAAAAATTAGCCAGGCACGGTGGCGGGTGCCTGTAGTCCCAATTACTCGGGAGGCTGAGGCAGGAGAATGGCATGAACTTGGGAGGCGGAGCTTAGAGTGAGCAGAAAATTGAGCCACTGCACTCCAGCCTGGGTGAAAGAGCAGGACACCGTCTCAAAAAAAAAATTATACTGAAAAGACTATTAATATAAAAAGGAGTGATAAACTTATGGATTTTTTTCCCCATTTTTTAGAATAAGATGTATTATTTGACTAATAAATATTTTTTAGAAGAAAAAAATCTCTATTTCTTTTCTGCTCTGTCACCCAGGCTGGAGTGCAGTGGCATGATCTTGGCTCACTGCAAGCTCTGCCTCCCGGGTTCATGCCATTCTCCTGCCTCAGCCTCCCGAGTAGCTGGGACTATAGGCGCCCGCCACCACGCCCGGCTAATTTTTTGTATCTTTTTTAATAGAGGCGGGGTTTCACCGTGTTAGCCAGGATGGCCTCGATCTCCTGACCTCATGATCTGCCCGCCTCGGCCTCCCAAAGTGCTGGGATTACAGACGTGAGCCACTGTCCACCGTGTTTGGCCTCTTTTCTTTTTCTTTTTTTCCTTTTTCTTCTCTTTTTTTTTTTTTTTTCAACAAAGTCTTGCTCTGTTGCCCAGGCTGGAGTGCAGTGGTGGAAACTCAGCTCACTGCAACCTCCACATTGCAAGTTCAAGCAATTCTCCTCCCTCAGCCTGCCAAGTAGCTGGGATTACAGGTGTGTACCACCATGCCCAGCTAATTTTTGTATTTTTAGTAAAGATGAGGTTTTGCCATGTTGGCCAGGCTGATCTTGTACTCCTGGCCTCAGGTGATCTACCTACCCCAGGTGATCTACCCACCTTGACCTCCCAAAGTGCTGAGATTACAGGCATGAGCCACCATGCCCTGTCTCTATCCATTTCTTACCTGACTTCTAATCTAACCAAGAAGAGGCTCCAGGAGACACAAAAAAACAGAAGATACAGACTTTAAAAATTTGTCCAAGAAAGATACTAAACAAATAGCAACAAGGACAACAAAAATAACAAACACCAAAAACAGTAAACCCTGGAGAGTAAAGAGGATTTGATTTCTGGAACTGCCACATTATAATATTCAAAATATTTAGCATTCAACAAAAATGTATTAGATATTTTTTAAAAATCTGGGAAATTATGGTGATATGTCAACCAATAAGTCCATATTTGGCAAATGAAGGGGAAAAGAGATAGTTCAAAATGAAGGAGAAATAAGATATTCTCAGATAAACAAAAACCTGAGGGGATGCATTACCAGCAGATTTGCCCTGTTTTAAATACTAAAGGGAGTCCCTTCCAGTGAAAAGGCAAAGATTGGCAACAACAACGACAATGTTATTCAACTCTATGCTGCCTACAAGACACAAATTATAGATTTTAAGACACAATAGGTTGAAAATAAAAGGAGAGGGAACCTATCATGAAATTAGTACCCAAAGGTGAGTTGAAGTGATTATACTACTATCAAAACTGACCTTTAACAAGAAGCGTTACTAGAGCCAAAGAAAGACATTTGAAAAGATAAAAGCATCAATATGTCAAGATAAAAGCAATGACTACAAATGCATCTAACAGTAACATCCAAAAATACATCAATTTTTTTTTTTTTTGAGATAGAGTCTTGCTCTGTCACTCAGGCTGGAGTGCAATGGTGCAATCTCGGCTCACTGCAGCCTCCGCCTCCTGGTTTCAAGCTCTTCTCCTGCCTCAACCTTCTGAGTAACTCAGATTACAGGCATGTGCCACCACACCTGGCTAATTTTTTGTATTTTTGGTAGAGACAGGGTTTCACCATGTTGCCCAAGCTGCTCTTGAAGTCCTGACCTCAAGTGATCCACCTGCCTCGTCCTCTCAAAATGCCAAAATATATCAATTGATCAATCAATTATTCAAAAATACTTGAAGATGTCAATATTTCACTTTTAATATAGTGTAGAGAAACTAAAAATATTATCTTCAAGGAAATAGAAGATTTGAATATGACTATAAAACAATCATATCAAACAGATATCTATAGAATACTCCACCCAACAATAGAAAAATATACATTTTTCTCAAGAGTGCATAGAACGTTCTCCAAGATAGACTGTATGTTAGCCATAAAACAAGCTCCAATACATTTAAAAAGATTAAAAACCTGCAAAGAATCTCCTCAGCTCAAAGTAGAACAAATTTAAAAGTCAATAATATAATGTAATTTAGGAAGTTCAGAAACATACAAAAATTAAACAATGTAAACGAGTCAAATAATAAATTATGAGTAAAGTTACAAACTACTTTGATATAAATGAGAACAAAAGCACAGCATGCCAAAACCTATGAGACGCAGCTAAAGCAGGGGTCAAAGGAAATTTATAGCTATAAACACACATTAAAAGATCATAACAATCTCAATTTAACAACCTCAACTTCTATCTTAAGAAACTAGGTAGAGAAGAAGCAAACTAAAGTTAAGTCGAGCAGACAATAAACCAGGATTAGCAAACTAAACCCAAATAACAATGGTAATGATACCATTAAAGCAGAAATTCATGATATAGAGAATAGAAGTACAATAGAGAAAACCTACAACATCAAAATTGGTTTTCAAAATCATCAATAACATTAACAAATCTTTAGCTAGACCAACCAAGGACAAAAAGAGCAAAGACTTGAGTTTCTAAACCAGGAATGAAATGGAGGCAGCACTACTGAATGAAATAAAAGTGTTGTAAGTTGATACTCTGGAAAATTATATGAGAACAAATTAGTTAACCTAGATGAAATGGACAAATTGGTAGACACTACCAGATCTCACTCAAGAAATACGTTTATAGGAAAAATTAGCCGGGCGTGGTGGCGGGCGCCTGTAGTCCCAGCTACTCGGAGAGGCTGAGGCAGGAGAATGGCGTGAACCCGGGAGGCACAGCTTGCAGTGAGCCGAGATTGCGCCACTGCACTCCAGCCTGGGCGACAGAGCGAGACTCCGTCTCAAAAAAAAAAAAAAAAAAAGAAATACGTTTATAGAAAATGTGACTCAACCTATAATAAATTCAGTGATTAACCAGAATTTCAAAATTTTCCACAAAGGAAATCATAGTCCCAGATGGCTTCTTTGGTGAATTCTACCAAACATTTAAAGAAGAATTGAGGCTGTGCGTGGCGGCTTACGCCTATAATCTCAGCATTTTGGGAGGCTGAGGTGGGCAGATCACCTGAGGTTAGGAGTTCGAGACCAGCCTGGCCAACATGGTGAAACACTGTCTCTACTAAAAATACAAATTGAGCTGGGCATGGTGGCGCACATCTGTAATCCAGCTACTTGGGAGGCTGAGGCAGGAGAATCACTGGAACCAGGGAGGTGAAGGTTGCAATGAGCAGAGATTGTGCCACTGCACTCCAGCCTGGGCGACAGAGCAAAACTCCATCAAAAACAAACAAGCAAAAAAGAACAAAATGTATTTGCATGCATGACTACCAAATACAAGTTGTTTAAGAAATTTCACACACAAGTTAAATTCTATTGTATCTGCATTTGAGTCTGTCATTGTACACAATGAACATGAATAAAACAACTCAGACTAATAATTTAAATTTAAAATTTTCTTTAATGATATTAAATAGCAAATGTAAAACAGCATTCCAAGTTAAGAGAAAGACTGTGAAAGACAGAAAAACACTTTATAATTTAGTATCTTTAATATCACATTTTCCTGCTGTTTGAAGAGGGGCCCCACATTTTCATTTTGCCTGACACATCGTGGTGCCTGCTCTGACCAAGAGGGATGGACATAAGATCCGCACACCACAGAGTCACAAGAAATGTGTGGACGGACAACAGTGTAGATCAAAAGGTGGCTCTCTCTCTTTCACGTTTCTAGAGCACATTAACTATATTTTTTGTATGCACTTTGCCACATTTTAGTTTGAATTTTGAATATTTTGTGCTGCTTTTCCATGTTCCACCACCTACCTGTGAGTTCCTGGAGATCTGGGTCTGATTCATCTCCTTGTAATCCCCATAGGACCTGCCGTAAGAGCGATACTCAACAAATGTTTGGCATCTTGAAATTTTTCTCCCAAACCAGACCTCAAAATGCCTACTGAGGTTTCCACCTGTGTCCCTGCTTTGCTGTGGTGCCTGGCCTGGCGCACATCACAGAGCAGACACTCACCATGTGTGGACCCACTCTGTGTCCTCAGAGAAGGCTTCACAGGAGCTGCCATCGGGAATAGAGAGGGTGGCCACCAGTTCTCTGCAGACCCCCTCCTTTCTGTTCCTGATGAAAACACATTGGTTTTTTTCTGAAGAACTAAGGCCTCTTTACTCTCACAGCATGTTCAGGCTGAATTAATCCCTGCCCCAGTTCTAGCAATGGGCACAGCACCCTGGCATGGCTGATCAGCATAACCCATCCCACACCCAGAGAAAGACTGATTCAGGAATAGGCATCAGACCCAGTTCTGCCTACTCCTGTGGCTTTTGTTGGTATGAACTTGTCCACTGGAATTAAAACTGGAAAGATAAAAACCATGGCGATTGGGGCATGGGGTGGCGGTGGCTATAGAGAAAATTAATGTCTTATTAATGCAGACAACACAGAGGGAAGCAGAATTAAGTGATGGGGTGAAACAAAGTCCTGAAGACTCTCAGACTCCAACTTGGACAAAAAGCATCACAACCCTTTTAGTTCCATGAGCCAATAAACTTCTTTTAAGGAAGAGAAGGCTTAAGCCAGTTTAATTTGTGTTTCTATTATATATAACCAAAAAACTATCCATTTTTTTTTTTCAATACCGATGGGGTCTCCCTGTGTGGTCCAGGCTGGTTTCAAACTTCTGACTTCAAGTGATCCTCCTGTCTCAGCCTCCCAAAGTGTTCCCATAAATTATTTCAGGAATTTATGGTAGACTTGCCAGTACCCACTGCTTCTCTGCCACCCTGGTGTGGCACCAGTATCTTCATCCTTCCCACCAGTATCCTCAGTGGTGTCTTTATCTCATTGTCTAAGGCTCAGACAGGCCCCTCTGCAGGACTGCATTCAAAACACACACCACTTGCCAAAGTGTTCTTCCTGGAAATTAAACCCTTAAGGAAACCTTCGTATGTGAGCCCTTTGGGAGCTGCCCCACGTTTACCCAGGAAACACAGCTGTGGACAGAGGTGACATCAGGCTATTCAGTAACGAGCTCCCCACACATTTCTCGGGAGGTGGCAGGTAGCTTCAGATATTGTCTAACAGCACACGCCTGGGAAGACACTCTGCCTCACCTTATCCCCTCGGACCAAGTTTGGAAACAAGATGCTTCCATGGCTGCAGGGAAGGCTCACTGTACAGTAATTCAATAATATCCCCATGCTGGTCAGTGTTAGCTCTGGTGCCACCAAGCACCAACTACCTGTAGGTCCACCCCCTACCAGCTGTGTAACTATGGGTGAGTGGCTTAACCTGTCTGTGCTTCTGTCGCCACATCTGTAACATCTCATAGTAATGGTATTATCTACCTGTACAACAGGCTTAAATGAATCAATACATTTGACATGCTTATAATAGTGCCTGCCACATAGTGAGAGCTATAAAAAATTAATGTTTAATTATAATTAGCCTCATTATAACCCACGAAGGGCAGGAGACATAAGTTCCATCCTGTTAGATCACAAAGGTCTTTGTGCATCACTCTACTCAGAGGACATCATCAGCCTCTACATTGAACAAAAGCATTCCATGAAATCAAAAGAAGACTTGGGATCGTAATTCCTAAGGTCTCAAGACCAAGTTAAATCACCTCAACAAAGATATTGCAACTCAGGTCCTCTCCTTTTTGAAGCTTTGCAATGGCAGAACATTCACTGGGGATGTTTTAGCAAGGCGGGGTGGCTACTCTTTGAGGACCTCACTGTATCTTGGAATAACTCTAATATTCATTCATTCTACATACACATTGAGTACCTTTCGGATGATAAGTATGGATGAATAAAATGGACATGCTGTACCTGGTGGAACTTATAATTAAGTGGGGGTTAAAATTATAGAGATATATACCCCTACATGTACATATTAACTCATATACAAGTAATGTTTCTTGACATAACAAGTCATTATACAACGCCCCTTATAAACATCATCTTATTTTCTCCTTCCCAAAACCTCACAGAATTACATTATACACGTTTAACAAATATGTCATTTGATTATATGATCTCAGAACAGAAGGAAGAATGAGAGAAAAATCGAATTACTCTCTGATCCCCCGACACCCTGTAAAAAATTGGATCTTGCTCTATGTTGTAACAGGGAATTTGGAGACAGCCCGTGCAAAGAGAAATAAGAAAGAATAATTCTTTCTATTGTGAGTGTTTAGGGATTCAGGTCCTGGTGATCTCAGAGGAATATGAAAAGTGCTTTCCAGGGGTTACCTTGACAATTTGCAACTTTTGCACTATATGGTCACATTGGAGCCAATATTCCATATAAGAATTAATTCAATTTTATGATTATCATCCACAGTTTACAGAAAATGGAAATGTGTCTCAAAGACTTGAGATGATATGGCCAAGTTCAAAGAGTTAGAAAGTGGTGGGGCTGGGGTTGGACCAAAATGCTTCAGTTTGAAAGTTGAGTCCTTAAACTATGTTCGGGTCTGGGATACTTTTGTTCTTCATCATCTCACTATGTTGCCAGGCTTCTTACACAATTATTTGCAACTGTGTAAATCTTTCTAACCTCCCCCCAACAATAGCATTTGTACTGATCTTTTTCAAAGTTCTCTATTAACTTCTCAGAAACCCCAAGCACTATTCCTGCTTACTTATGATACAGGGAGAAATTATTTCTTCATGTTAAATATTTTCTGTTTATCAACAGATAAATAGAAGAGTGGGCCTAATCTTTATACTTATTTTTGAGTAAGTATTTTATATATTATTTGTGTAATAAATTGTGTGTGTGTGTATCAATACAAGATAAAACAAAATAAAAACAAGTCATAATTGGTCCAGAAGGGCTAATCAATCAAATCAAAATTTGAATTCATATGAGAGTTCTAAAATCTAGCTCTTCACCCCTACATCATACGGTCCCTCTGAAATTAATAAGAAAGTAACAACACCTACAAAATGATGATTTCTAGACATTTGAGTCAAAGCCTTCTAAGGAGGGTCCAAGCTAGAAATCATGAAACAGATGTATCTAATTTGTCTACCTTGCCTTCTTGTCCGTAATCTCCCCATGACTCCCTTTGGTCCTGGGCAGGAAGAATATTGTAAGTGTTATTCGGCCTGCATTAATGTCTTGGATGATTGAGCAAAACTTGACACCTCTTTCTGTCTCATACGCACCTTCATTCATTGAAAAATGAAGGTATTTTTTGAGTGCCTGCTGTATGCAGCACAGAGATGACAAATGAACTAAGACTTGGTTTCTGTTCTCATGGAGTTCAGATCATGAGAAAGGATGAAAAAAAAACCAGTTAACCAAATACAGAAAATAATAATATGTAAGTGCGACAAAGGACTTAAATAATATCATTCGACTTTTAATAAAGCCTTAATTATTTGTCAAGTCCCGTGCTAAGTAATTTACATTCATTATCTCTTGGTGATACACATTCATATTACCATACAAAGCATATTAACATGATGATAATATAGCACTGAGCACAGTGTCTGGTACTTTGTAAGAACCTCAATAAGTAATCAATTTTCTTGTTATTATCTCATTAATCTTTATAGTATCCCTTTTAAGAGGCTGGTATTGTAATACTCATTTTACTAACAAAAGATTGAAGCTCAAAATGATGACAATTGCCTGGTGGCAATTATAGACTTTACCTTTTGAGTAAAGTAATGGGTCAATTTTATACGTTGACTTGCCCAAACTATAGACCCCAGTTGTCTGATTAAACACTAGTCCAGGTATTGCTGCAGAGGTATTTTGTAGATGTGATTAAACTCTATAATCACTGACTTTCAGTAAAATAGATTATAACCAATAATCTAGCTGGGTGAGCCTAATTTAAGAGGCGAACAGAGGTTTTCTTGAAAAACAGAAGGAATTCCCCATGTCCCGCAGCATCAGTTCCTCCAGGGGGATTTGTAGTTCCCTTCCTGAAAACCTGCAAATGGATTTTGGACTCACTTAGACAGCCCCTACCTTTGCATAGGCCAATTCCTTGAAATGTGTCTCTTAAATATGTGTGTATCATACTGTTTCTGTTTCTCACCACCTGACGGATACAGTTGAAATAATGGCTACTTAGTAGTACAGCCAGATTTGAACAGATATGCAAAAGTTAAAGTCCATAATTGCCACAAGACAATTGCTTCATCAGTCGTCTCATAAGATACACAAAATTAAAATTGCATCTTATCTAAAAAGAAGTCTTCAAAAGTCAAAATTAAATTTCAAAACACCTTGATTAAACAAAATGTCCCAAAGTAACTGATTAAATGTATTTTACATAATGTGAGGTTGTATTAGTAGCAGAAATATCTCAGGAACCTCAAATCTCATAAACACTGACAACAAGGCTTATAGTTTATTATATCCTGGATTCTGCTACATGCAAAAAGTCCCCAGCTTAAGAACCAACTCAGAGATTCATTTTCTTTATCTGCTGTCAGCTGGCATTCCCACTCCAGTCTCTGGATGTGTCTCTCATGATAACTTTATTTTGTTTTCCTCCCTTTGCCTTCAGTTCTGATTTCTAAAGCTGCGAGACAGCTGCAAACGTCAGTGAGAGAAAACCTAGGATGTTTGGCTCGACTTAAATGAGAATTTGCAATCCCAGTGCTAGGCATTAGATATCTCTGGAGCCGGCCTAGCCCAACATTTAAACTCTATTTTTGTGTCCTCTGATAACATACTAGCATCTTGGTATATGCTTTCAAAACTCAAATGTCTGTGGTTCCCTGAAGAAAATGAAGAAAGTCATTTCAGATAAGATAGTACTTGGTGAAAAATTCAATAAAAATTCAGTTCAGCTCAATGAACAATTTTTGTGTCAAGGGGTTGATAGCCAATATGGGGAAGAATGGAAAGTGTTTGAATGATGCTTCAATTCTCTCTCTCCTTGTAGGCAGCGAATGCCCATCAGCAGCTTAGAGAAACTAGATAATAACTTCCACCTACTTGACCCCACTTGGGGTCACTACAGGGGAGATTCTTGGCCAATGGCTTGATGTTTGGCTCAGCAAGTTTTCTTGATCAAATATACCTGCAAAACATATGCAACAAAATATAAAACTGGTGTGTCTTTAACCTCTCTGTGGAAATCTTGAAGCTAGTGAAGCAACAATAAAGATAAGTTTCTAACACAGAGAGATGAAGGAAATACACCAAGGAAAATTAAAGAGACCATGAAGCCCGTGAAATAGAGGCCAATTTAGTGTCCAGAACATTAAGAGTGATCAACCAGTGTCCACTGAATGAACGTGAAGTCATCAAACAGTGCTGTACTAACCACCCCTCAGAAAATTCCCTTTTCTTGGTACCATCTCTATGGAAATAGCAACAGGGAAGCATGGTCCTGCCTGCCCTGGGCTGCTGACTGGTTTATAGGTGAACATCTGCCCCAAACTAGGCCAGTCCGTGACAGGAATGAAATTTAGGCATCGAGTCTCTGTCTTAGCTTTCTTCTTGAAAAGAAGGGATATAAGCTTGGGACAGTTGGTGGTCATTGGCTGAGACATGCACTGAGACACAGAGCTTTTCTCTAGCAGAGAGAAGCAGAAATAAAAGCGCTGGTTCCAGCTTGTCCTAAAGGGAGGGGCGGCTAATTCCCTGTCCTTGATGTTCACAAGAGGTTCTGACATTACCATAACAAAAGTCAGGGCCCTTTTCATCTTGAGTCCTCCCGGAGGGCTGCTGGCCTGAAGTCTGTACAGCTTTCACATAATCCCGAAGAAGTTAAGGCACCCACCCTGGTCACATTTTTCACATATAAGCCAGAGATCAGAATAGACCCTACTAGACTCCTGCGGCACATCCTTGGCCTCACTGCTGGGAAGGTAGAGGGATCATCACGAGAGGCACTGAGCTAAGGGTCACAGATGAGGGTTCAATGCTCAGTTACACTGCATGTTTCCTGAGTGACCCCATGTCAGCAAATCAGCCATCTTACTGGTCTCCTTTTCCTCATCTCTAAAATGAGTAGTAATAATATGTCCCGTTGAGGTTCACAAAGATGAACAGCACTTTGAAAAAGATGAAAGATGAGGGGATGGAGGGTGTATTAATCTGTTCTTGTACTGCTATAAATAACTACCTGAGACTGGGTAATTTATGAAGAAAAAAGGTTTGTTTCTTTTTTTTGAGACGGAGTCTCGCTCTGTCGCCCAGGCTGGAGTGCAGTGGTGTGATCTCAGCTCACTGCAAGCTCCGCCTCCCGGGTTCACGCCATTCTCCTGCCTCAGCCTCCCGAGTAGCTGAGACTACAGGCGCCCGCCAACACGCCCGGCTAATTTTTTGTATATTTTTGTATTTTTAGTAGAGACGGGGTTTCACTGTGTTAGCCAGGATAGTCTCGATCTCCTGACCTCGTGATCCGCCCGCCTCGGCCTCCCAAAGTGCTGGGATTACAGGCTTGAGCCACTGTGCCCGGCATAAAAAAAGGTTTAATTGACTCAGTTCTGCAGCTGTCCAGGAGGCACGGCTGGGAAGGCCTCAGGACAGACACTGCTGGTGTCTCTTCCCTTTTTATAAAGATAGTAATTCCAGCAGGAGGACATCACTCTCGTGGTCTCACCTAAACCTAATTTTCTCTCAAAAACCCCATCTCCAAATACCACCACAGAGAGGGTTAGGGCTTCAAAATATGATCTTTGGGAGGAGACAGTTCAGTCTATGGAATGGGCCAAAGGGAACAGATGAGGGTCCCTCTGAAAGGTCTCTTTTCTTAGAGATGAGAGAGAGAAGACACAGAAGAGAGACAGAGACTCTCTTTGTAGTAGGTTGATGACTGACATCCACACTTAATCCCTGGAACCTATAAATGTTCCCTTAATGACAAAAAAAGGGCTTCACAAATATGATTGAGTTAGGGGTTTTGAGATGGCATGACTATCATAGATTATCCAGGTGGACCCTAAATTTAATTACATCCATCCTTAAAAGAGGAGAGCAGAAGATTTGACAGACAGACCAGGAGAAGGCCATGGGACTACAGAGGCAGAGGCTGGAGACAGCGACCCCAAGCCAAGGAAAGTCTGGAGCCAGCAGAAGCCGGGAGAGGCGAGAAAGGATCCCCTCTAGAATTTTCAGAGGGAGCACAGCCTGCTGGCACCTTGATTTGGGCCCTGAAAAACTGATTTTGGGTTTCTGGCCACCAGAACTGTGAGAGGATGCATTCCTGTTGTTTTAAGTCACCTAGTGGGTGGTAATTTGTTATAGCAGAAGCATGAAACGAATACACCATCAGGCAGAGAGGGATGGAGACAGATAATAGCAAACGCACAGCTGAGAGGCAGAGAATGCTGGAGGGAGAAAACAGAGAAACCGAGAACAGAGGAGAGAGTGGAAGGAGAAGGTGGAGAACACGCCGGTTTCAACATGAGTCGGTTCTGCATTTGTGTGCCCCATGTTTCCACTCATTCGGGGGGTTCCTGGTTACTGACAGAACCCAGCAACTACAATGAATAATGAGTGCACACGTGCTCATCTCTAATTCCTTCCCTGTATGTGAATCTATTAGCACTTCAGTCAAGCTCTGCCTAATTACATCTGTAACCTGCTAATACAACCTTCTTTGTTGACTGAAGGAATCATTTTATCCAGCTTAGGCTAAATTAAAATTTAATACAACACCAAGTTGTCAAAGAACGAGAATGCAAATAGCAGTTATTTAATTAACACCTAAACCTGATTAGGCGGCTCCACTGAAAGAAATTCTCCCGAAGAAAAGCATACAACTCAAGCCCACAATAGTGACTTCATCGAAGCATGACTAAAACCTTATGTGCGGTCACTGCAAGCCAGGTTTCGGCAGGTCCACGAGTTAGGATAGACCGGGCTGGAGTCTCTGAATGATTCTCTATCCCTTGGATAGATCTGTTTTCTGGATGTTTGGAAAGGAGATGGGAATGCAGAGGGAGACAGAGATAGAAACTGACAGAGAGGGAAAGACAGACAGAGAAAGAAAGAGTGAGAGCCTACGTGCCTAAATAAGGAGTCAAAGGCAGAGAAACAGAAAGACAGAAAGGTACCAAAGACACACGCAGAAATTATAACCATGAACGAAAACAAAGACAGAACAAAGCAGAGACAGAAAACAAGCCAGGCAGGGAGATAGAGGAACAGAAATATCCAGGGAGAGAGACAGAGGGAGAGAGAGAAAAGGAAGGCATGGGAAAGGACAGGGGAGAGGCGGGAAGGAGAGAGGGGAGCGAAACTGAGCGGGGAAACCACACTGATTTTAACAAGAGCAATGGGAGGCCCAAGAGAGAGCAGAGAGATAAAGAGACAGAAAGAAATAAAAGCCAACCACAGCACAGGTAGATGAAAAGACAGATGACTGGATACAGGTGAGCTGGGAAAGGAGGATGTTTCCAGGCTAGAGGAAGTCTTGAAGCACAACTCACTCACCCTTTATCCTGGGCCTGCCATCATTCCCTCATCCACGCCCAGCTTCCACCAACGGGTAAAACTCATCTCAGTAGTCTGTCCAGTGAGGACTGACTTTTTTTTATTGTTGTTGTTTTTCTTTTTTTTTTTAGAAAACATCTATGGCTGGATGCAGTGGCTCATGCCTGGCAGTGGCTCATGCCTGTAATCCCAGCACTTTGGGAGGCTGTGGGGGTAGATCACTTGAGACCAGGAGTTCTAGACCAGCCTGGCCAACTTGGTGAAACCCTATCTCTACTAAAAATACAAAAATTAGGCTGGCGCAGTGGCACATGCCTGTAGTCCCAGAAACTTGGGTGGCTGAGGCAGGAGAATCGCTTGAACCTAGGAGGCAGAGGTTGCAGTGGGCTGAGATGGTGCCAGTGCACTCCAGCCTAGGTGACAGAGTGAGACTCTATCGCAGAAGAAAGAAAGAAAGAAAGAAAGAAAGAAAGAAAGAGAGAGAGAGAGAGAGAGGGAGGGAGGGAGGGAGGGAGGGAGGGAAAGAAAAAAAAGAAAGGGAAAGAAAAAAAAGAAATAGAAAGAAAGTACAGAAGGAAGAAAGGGAGAGAAAACATGAAAACGTAAAGAAAAGAAGGCTCTGTGTCAAAGATGGGCAAATCTGATAGGAAACCTTGCTTTTGTTCCCCAAAGCCTTTGGAGTAGCTATCTCTCAGAAAACGCTAAAAGAAGGTAGAAATGGCCAGAGTCTATGAAGACTAGGCCTAATTTTCTACTGATCACTTCCACATTGACTCACCTATTGGAGAGGGGCTGTCAGAAAGAGTCTGGAAGGGCTATCCTTTCATTGTGCCATTCAAACAATGCAAATTAAAGAATGGAGAGTGACTTGTTTTTCTTCTATTTGATAATTATTCACCACCTATTTTTTTTCTCCTAATGAAAGAGCAAGGAGACATGCCTATTGAGTCAGCTTAATATACAAATTAGATGATTTGCTAAATTATGGTAATCCAAAGCAACCCTGACGTGCTGCACCAGCATTTCAGAGTCCTACTTCAGGGCAGAAATATGTGTGAATTGACCTGACAGCAGCAAGGCTATTTTTGATTTCTCCTGTTGTATTAATACTCACCCCATCATTTCTTTTCCTATATCTTAGACCACACAGTAGGCTCATTTCCCAAAGCAGTGCGAGACAAGACACAAGCCAATCAGTTCCTGGCATTTGTCTTGCTAGAAAAACATACAGAAACCATGATGGGTCGCACCTGTATTGAGAGAAAAAGCTTAATCTTTCTTATTCTCTAATAAGTACCTCAGTAATTTGGGGAAATCATTTGGTTTTCTATTTTTGCAAAGAATTCTTAATTTGCAAGACAACCGTTTCCTGGGCCCCCTTATTGCTAAGGGGAAAGCTGACAGTCAGTAACATACTGTAAAGATCACCATGAAAGGGCCGGGCACGGTGACTCATGCCTGTAATCCCAGCACTTTGGGAGGCTGAGGCAGGTGGATCACGAGGTCAGGAGTTCGAGACCAGCCTGGCCAACATAGTGAAATGCGGTCTCTACGAAAAACACTAATAATTAGCTGGGCGTGGTGGCAGGCACCCGTAATTCCAGCTACTCGGGAGGCTGAGGCAGGAGAATCACTTGAACCTGGGAGGTGGAGGTTGCAGTGAGCCAAGATCCACCATTGCACTCCAGCCTGGATGACAAGAGTGAAACTCCCTCTCTAAACCAATCAATCAATCAATCAATCAATCAATCATCATGAAGGTTGTGTGCTTGCTGCAGAAGGGTCTGTTCCAGAAAATGATTCTTGTTTTGTTTCTCTTCCCCTTCTCCTTCTTCTCCTTCTCCTTCTCTTCTTCCTCCTCCTCCTTCTCCTTTTGAAACAGTGTCTCGCTCTGTCATCCAGGCTGAAGTGCAGGGGCACAATCGTAGCTCACTGCAGCCTCAAACTCCTGGGCTCAAGGGATCCTCTCACCTCAGCCCCTCCAGTAGCTGGGATTTTTTATTTATTTATTTATTTTTTTACAGAGACAGGGTCTCACTATGTTGCCCAGGCTGATCTCGAACTCCTGGGCTCAATTGATCCTCTCTCCTCGGCCTCTCAAAGTGCAGGGATTACAGGCATAAGCTACCATGCCTGGCCCCCTTGTTTATTTTCATGAGGGAAAAAGGATGTAAACTTTCCTTTTTCCTCTGCAATGCTGCCAGAGCGGTGTGCTCTTCTCTAAAATGTGCTACTGGCTCTATAGGGATTGAGGTCTGAGACAGATGTTCTCTAGCAGCTGCCCAGGCCCTGCACGGATAAGTGACCACCGAACAGTGCCGATGATGGGTGGGCAGGGCTCCGAAGACCTCCCGCAGAGAAAGAAAATGAGATTATTTACAGATCCCTGGGAACGGAATGCCAAAGCAGCTCAGCAATTTATTCAGGTTACGCTGCTCCCAGAAATAAATGTGTCTAAATTCCACTTGGAAGAGGAGCCCTGGGGTAATGGTTTTGGATGTTTGATTTGAGCTGATCCTGTGATGAGACAGAAAAAAAAAAAAATCCATGCTTCCATTTAATAGATCAATTTAAGGGGTGGCTTTCTTGATCAGGAAGGCAGGTGAAGCTTGCGGGAGGGTAGACACAGAGTTACTGAACCCCGTAATTTATACCAGCAGTGCTTAAAGAAATCGAGGGTGCCCAGAGTTAATCTAATTTCCACGTTTATGTGTCATGATGGGATTTAGAAATGACTCTCAACAGTGGCACTGTAAATGCTGAAGCTCACAGGGCCATGTAAACCCCACGGAGTAGAAGACCGCCAAGTGACTCCTTATTTCAGGAGGGGAGCCTTGGGCCATGTCTCCGAAGTCATTGAATTTACTTCTCCCTTGACAGACAGGAGCAGAAGCCCAGGAAACCTGGCCGTCTTCTCAAGGGTTACCAGCTAGAAAATGAAACTCACACTGATTGGCCTCGAATTCATTTCAATGTCTTCTCAGTCATGAAGGCAAGCAAGTATTAAATTTTTCAGTCTTTTGTGTAATTTGGCAGGAGACCTGGAAAAACAATATTCATAATCCCTGAATCCAATGTAATTGCTGCTTCGTTTTACAAGAAGGTCTTCATTTAGATTCCTGGTTTCATTTAGAGAAACAAACCAGTGTTGTGTGTGGACATGGGGCCCCGTCGGCTACACTTCTGCAAAAACAGCTGCAAGTAAACCTTTGGCCCAATGAAGTCTGTGATGCACCGGTGACAGTAATCCTGCCCACCTTACCATGGCACGGCAGGCCTCTGAAGCTCCCTCTGCAACAGTGAGTCGCACAGCCACCTTGGGAGGTAAACAGGAAAGGGGTTATCATTCCCTCTAAATAGATGAGGAAATTGAGGCAGAAAGAGGTCATCTGGTTTGTTCAAGGTTAGGTATGAAGTTCTGTCAGAAGGTGAACCTAATTCTCATAACTTCTAGGACAATGATTTTTCCCTCCCTCCCTCCCTTCCTCCTTTCCTTCCTCCTTCTTTCTCCTTTCCTCCCTTCCTTTCTTCCTTCCTTCCTTCTTTCCTTCTTCCTTCTCTTTTCCTTTCTCCTTTCCTCCCTTCCTTTCTTCCTTCCTCCTTTTCTTTTGTCTCTTTCCTTTCTTCCACCTTCCTTTCTTTCTTCTTCTTGCCTTCCTTCCTCTTCTCTCCCTCCTTTCCTTCCTACCTCCCTTCGTTCCTTCTTTCTCACTCCCTGCCTTCATCCTTCCTTTCTTCCTCCCTTCCTGCTTTTCTTTCTTCTTCCCTCCTTCCTTCCTTTCTTTCTTCCTTTCTTCGTTCTTCTCTTCCTTCCTTCTGCTACTGTGACTATTCAATGTAAAGTTTACATAAATCATTTCAACACATCAAACTTGTGCTTTGATCCATTGTGTTTGTCATTCCCCCTCCCTGAGACCATCTTCCCCCAGACCTTTGCTTGCCTGGTCCCTTCTCACCTGGCTGAAGTTCAGATATCTCCCCCTGGGTGGGGTATCCTAGTCATCCTCACTACAATGTTCTCCAATAAAATGGCCCCCACTAAAATGGCCCCAACCCACCCCTGCCTCTCTGTCCCTTTACCTGTTGGTGTTCTCTCCATAATATGTGTCATCATCACAACTTCTCATGTCTATGTCTGTTTCCCAATCCAAACATCAGCTCCTTGAGGGCAGGGACTGTCTCCCTCATGTTCGCCACTGTGTCCCCAGTCTGAAAACAGTGCCCGACCCAGAGTGGTCATAGCAAAGCCTTTCTGAATGTATAGATCCAAAGATAGAGGAAGAGCCAAAGGAAGAAAATAGAGGAAGGGAGGGTGGAAGGAAGGAGAAAATCAATCGCTTGGCACAGAGCCTGGCATATAGTAAGTGCTTAATAAATTCCAATCACTGTTGTTGTTAATAATAATAATCTTACCCTACCTCCTCTTCCTGCAGGTTTTACAAATTGCTCTGGAGGCTCAGAGCCTCTCCTCTATGTGGTAGCCCTGGTTTAAGCAGACTGCCCGGCTGTGGAGGTGGTGCCTGCACACTGTCTCAATGTGTAAGCCATGAACAACCATGTGTCCTTTCCTGGAGAGACCAGCCTTGTTGGGGAACAAGTGCTCAGGGGATTTGACCTGTAATAGGGTCACAATGGGACCATCCTGAGATTCCAAAGACCCTCCTCACCTTGCCACTAACTCCTGCCTTTTCAATGCTTCCTGGACAGACACCCACGCTTGTCCAATACCCCACCTAGAAGGGAATATCCACTTCCTCTCACGTCTGCTGCTAGGGTGGCTGGAGGGGGCTTGGGGTTTCTTACCCGACATAAGGGAGCTGGAGCCCCTCACCCCTGTGCTGAAGGAAGTGAGTGTCAAAGCTAAGATGGCAGTGGCCATGCCTTGCCCCCTAAATGCATGACCACATTGGTGACTAGCCTATGCTTTGTGGAACCCAGGCAATACTGAGCTGCCAATGTTTGGAGACTACCCAGAATTGATTTCATGGGAATAAAATCGATCTATATTGTGGGTATTAGAACATGTTTCTATGTGTGCTAATTTGTATGGACATAGTGTTGCAGTCTTGGGCATGTCCCTCTCTCTCTCTCTTTCTCTCTGCCTCTCTCCCTCTCTTCTCTCTCTCCCTCTCTTCTCTCTGTCCCCCTCTCTTCTCTCTCTCCCTCTCTTTCTCCTCTTTCTCACTCTCTCTCTCTCCTCTCTCTCTCACTCCTCTCTCCCTCTCTCACTCCCTTTCTCCTCTCCCTCTCTCATCTCTCTCTCCCTCTCCTCTCTCTCTCTCTCCCTCTCCTTTCTCTCTCCTTCTCCCCCTCTCTCTCTTTTTCTCTATCTCTCTCTCCTTTCTCTCTCTCCCTCTTCTCTCTCTCTCTCTCAGTGTTGCTTTCCTACTAGACAGCACCATGCTATAGAAAACGCTGAAAAAAATTTGCATTATCCAAAAATATGTTTACTAGGAGGCTTCTGTTGGTTAGATGGTTAGAATAAATCCAGACCCACACCATGGTGAGGAAGACCCCATGACTCTTCCTCTCTCTGTCCTCCTACCACTCTGGCTCAGCCCAATTGACTTTCTGTGTGTTCTCCATACCAGTTGAGGTTACTGCTACCTCGGGGCCTTTGCACATGTGAGTCCCTCTGTCCGTAATGTTCTCATCTCCTGATACTGGTTTGAGCAACACCAGCATTCTACATTTGGGTCTTTGTTCCCATGCTGCCTGCTCAAACTCCCTTTCTATGACCACCCGCATAAAGCAGCCCTCTGTCCAGCAGCCTAGTGGTCTCTTTCCCAGTGGCCTGTTTTATATTGTTTTCTCCAAAGTACTCATCACCATCTGAAGGCTCATAGACTGTCCATGCTCCGGAACAGAACCACAAGGGAAGAAATAGCATTTGTCTGGATGGCTCCCGGTTGAGAGCCGGGACCCTAGAACACTGCCAGGCACAGAAAGTGGATCAAGATCTGATCGATGATAAACAGAGGAGATGCAGGCAGGCAATGTGGGGATGAATCCATTCACAGGTCATTCGATGGGTCAGCCTACAGACTGAGCAATCTAGCATCTACAGTTCTACAGAGACTTGAACCTAGAGCGGGCTCTTATGAAAATGTTCCTTCTAACAACTGCTCCTTGTTTAAAAACAAACAAACACAAAAAACCCTAACCATGACAGCAAGTTTCCTGAGAATTTTATTAAATTATTAATTTATTTCTTTAGGAATTTTTTTGTTTTTGAGATGGAGTCTCAGTCTGTTGCCCAGGCTGGAGTGCAGTGGCATGATCTTGGCTCACTGCAAGCTCTGCCTCCCGGGTTCAAGTTATTCTCCTGCCTTAGCCTCCCGAGTAGCTGGGACTACAGGTGCTTGCTGCCGTACCCGGTTAATTTTTTGTATTTTCAGTAGCCACAGGGTTTCACCGTGTGGGCCAGGCTGGTCTTGAACTCCTGACCTCAAGTGATCCACCTGCCTCAGCCTCCCAAAGTGCTGGGATTACAGGTGCAAGCCACCGCGACCAGCCAGGAATTTTATTTTATCTCCTCACCATCCGAATTATGGGGAAATGAACTTTTTGATTTATTTTTATTATACTTTAAGTTCTAGGGTACATGTGCACAACGTGCAGGTTTGTTAAATATGTATACATGTGCCATGTTGGTTTGCTGCACCCGTTAACTCATCATTTACATTGGGTATTTCTCCTAATGCTATCCCTCCTCCCTCCCCCTACCCCATGACAGGCTCTGGTGTGTGATGTTCCCCACCCTGTGTCCAAGTGTTCTCATTGTTCAATTCCCACCTATGAGTGAGAACATGTGGTGTTTGGTTTTCTGTCCTTGCGATAGTTTGCTCAGAATGATGGTTTCCAGCTTCATCCATGTCCCTACAAAGGACATGAACTCATGCTTTATGGCTGCATAGTACTCCATGGTATATATGTGCCACATTTTCTTAATCCAGTCTATCATTGATGGACATTTGTGTTGGTTCCAAGTCTTTGCTATTGTGAATAGTGCTGCAATAAACATATGTGTGCATGTGTCTTTATAGCAGCATGATTTATAGTCCTTTGGGTATATACCCAGTAATGGGATGGCTAGGTCAAATGGTATTTCTAGTTCTAGATCCTTGAGGAATCACCACACTGTCATCCACAATGGTTGAACTAGTTTACAGTCTCACCAACAGTGTAAAAGCATTCCTATTTCTCCACATCCTCTCCAGCACCTGTTGTTTCCTGACTTTTTAATGATCGCCATTCTAACTGGTGTGAGATGGCATCTCACTGTGGTTTTGATTTGCATTTCTCTGATGGCCAGTGATGATGAGCATTTTTGCATGTGTCTGTTGGCTGCATAAATGTCTTCTTTTGAGAAGTGTCTGTTCATATGCTTTGCCCACTTTTTGATGAGGTTGTTTGATTTTTTTCTTGTAAATTTGTTTAAGTTCTTTGTAGATTCTGGATATTACCCCTTTGTCAGATGGGTAGATTGCAGAAATTTTCTCCCGTTCTCTAGGTTGCCTGGAAAATGAAGTTTTTTTCTTGTTTAGTAGGTATAGTGCAGGTACCCGCACCTTCTCCTTCTGAATCCAAATAATACATGGTCGTGTGTGCCAATGAATTCAGATCAAGAGAAGTCACCTCAAACCAGGCTCTACCTGGTTGATATAGTTCTTATGTAAAAACGTAAGTCATGTTCTTTGTCTGACTGTCAGTCTTGCCTCAGGATAGATTTTGTGGTTCTTTCCACCAATTTCAAAGACTTCTGACACATTTCTCAACTCTAAATTTACTGGTCACCTCTCTTGAGGGGAGGATAAAACAGCCCTGGCTGCTGAGTTACTGAGTTACAGACGGCAGAGCGGACGGAAAGATCCAAGCTGATCCCACGTCACTTGGCCAGTCCACACTCCTGCAACAGCCTTTGATGCCAATGCCAGAGAGGTGAGGAAGTCGCAGGAAGACAGGTTGGAAGCTTCCTATCTAAAGAGGAAGGAGGGATGAAGGATCCAGGCCACAGATGGAATCAACCATCTGCAAAGAGTCCTGTCCATGAGAAGATCCAGGTGGCTTCAGGACACAGAGTCCAGGCTCCACTTTCACTGAAGGTTCTGCAGACGAGGAGCTTTGGTCAGTGGCCCAGCCCTCCACACTCCTCCCTCCTTGGCTGGAGGCTAGGCATCATCCAGGTCTCTGTCCGCATGTCCCCCAGCAGGATCCTCCCTTCACTCCCCCTCTGCCCACTGTGAAGCCAACTCCACCTCAAGTGAGTCTCTACCTTCCCATGCTGTGCTATTCCCATCACATCGTTTCTCAGTCTCTGAGATGATCTGGCTTATTTTCTGGTCAATTGCCTCTCTCTCACTCTACATTGTGAACTCCATGAGCATGGAGGCATGGCCCACCTCCTTTAGTGTGGTATCCAGAGTGTTGGGCACAAGGCCTGGAGTTACTAGATGCTCAATAAATACTTGTTGGAAAAATGAGTGGAGCCAAGTCAGCCCAAAGCCAAGTGTCCTTCTCATCTCTGCACATACAACCTTAGGCAGGAAGGTCAACTGATTGGTGTCCTAAACAAAAAATCCCCCAAACACTTATTGACATAGATGATATAGAACAGACCCTGACTTTTGCCTCCCTCGTACTTACCTGCTTGCTAACAGAGATCAAAAATTGATCAGATAGAAAGTGGAAGTCCCTGATGGTAGAAAAGATGGACTTTCATAGAAGTAGATGAAAGAATGGGGGTTAAACATGTGATAAAATTGCCTAGAACTAGACACAAGCACACACACACAAGGACAAGGATCACACACAAGTATTAAGTTGGTACAAAGGTAATTGCGTTTTTTGACATTATTTTAATGGCAAAAACTGCAATTACTTTTGCACCAACCTAATACTTATAAAACTGGTGAAATCTGACCAGGCTCTGTGGATTGTACCATTCCAATTTTCTTTTCCTGACAAGGTGTTACCACTAGAATCCTGAATGAACAGTATACGATACATTTTTTTTTGTATTTTCTTCTGAATCTATAATTATTTCAAAATAAAAAGTTAAATAATGTATAATGAACACCTGTACCTTTTAGGGAGGGGATAGAGCAAGGTTATCAAGTGTAAAAAGGTATTAAAGGTATAGCAACACCAACCTCGTATTTTCTTCTTGAGTTGGTCTCTAAGATTTAAAGAGAACTGCGTACAGGTCACGGTCTTACTGTCTGGTTTTGTGTTATGCCTCCTGTAAAATGGATGGCCTGAAATCATCATGCCATTAGGGCTATGTGTCTTCCACTTTGGGAACTCTAGACTATAAGGTAAAAGTCCACTGTCCTCAGTCTAAATTTCATGGCTTTCTCCAGCAGACTCCATTCACCTGACCTGTTCATTCTGGAACACCATGTTGAGCCTCCCTCTTTTTGCATTCTCACGTAGACTTAGACTCTTCCTCGACAGCGCTTATTCCAACTGCAAACACAGAATCCAGTGTATCCCTGGTTGCTGATCATCTACCTCCCCCATGAGGGTGCAAGTCCCATGCAGTAGGGAGTGTATTCTTTGTTCCTTTTATGACTCAGGCATGTAACAGGGGCTCAGTCAACATTTTAGAAATATGATGGAATGAATTACTTCTCTGGAGTAGCTCAGGAAGCTATACATTCAGTGACCATGTGGCCATTACTACTCCATCTATTACATCTATGAATTAGACAAAGGCACCCCTTTCTCAAAATACTTTACGCCCATCTGTTAGCAAGCAAATCATCTGCTGATTTGGCGAGGACAGGACACTGCATTGCCACCTGCTACTAAGCTGCTTTGCTAGACACTCAAAGCTACACCATCTACGATGGGAACAGCACCATCTTGATCATGGTGCATCTGTATAAAGCACAATCTATGGCACCATATTGGCACCTCCGGGTGTGTGTTCAGGTGGATATTGGCTGGGACACTCAGTGGGCAGGAACTCTCAAGCTTCAGCAGGTGGGGGGACATCCATGGTCTTCAGTTTCTCTTCCTCCTGGGAGTTGCCTGCCCAGGGTGCTCTTCTGCTCTAGTCACCCCAAACCCCCAGTGCACCCTTCCCTGACCCTACATGGGATAAAAACTCCATTATGACTTTTGTAACACTGATATAAATGTCAGGTTCTAAGGCCCACAGAGGATTAAAAACAATATGAGTAAAGAAAAGAAACTAGTAAAGCTACTAAACTCTAAGTTAGCCCCCACCCTGAGAATTACGTCATTGCTCAAAAATAAGCAGGGCCCAGACCTTGCAAAGAAAAAGACTCATTGACTTTGTGGGCAAAGTGAGCAGGAAACAGAAGGAGCCCTTTCTGCAGGGCCCTAGGCATGGAGAGGAAGACTGAGAAGCCAAGACTATTGGTTTAGAAAGTGTTCATTGCGTTCCTCCCTAATGGGGTTACAGCAGATCTTGATCTGCTTATTCTAGACCAAGGTTTCCAGCCCAGGGCATATTGGCAGTGTCTTGAGACATTGTTGATTGTCAGTTTTCAGGGCAGGGGAATGGCACCTAATGGGCAGAATGTAGGGACACCACTAAACATCCCAAAACCCACAGAACTCCCTCACCACAAAGAATTATCCCCCCCGCCCCGCCCCACAAATATCAATAGTGCTGAGATTGAGAATCCCTGGTCACAATAGCTCTAAATTTTGCTGAGATGACAGTGAATGTACCAAGGGAAAGGGAGACATCGCCCTTTTATCCATGAAAATGTCAGCGTAAGGGCCAAGCAGACGTCCTCCCCCACCAGTTCTTCTCAGTGGCTTGGGGGAAAACCCACACTCACTCCTTTCCATCAGCTGCACTCATTCTTGTACACCATGGCATGGATGCTACAGGATAATGACATTATCCACTATTGTAATCATTATTTTTTCATTGCTATTCGAAGAGAAAATTGCATAGGTTATTATATCAGATGGTGTTTAAAACGAGTCTGGGGTTCATATAAAATGCAATGTGCCAAGAACTATTACTGCGAGGAACGTGGGAGGAAAAATGAGAGGTTATTTATTATTCAAGAAGCTGGTCACGGTGGCTCACGCCTGTAATCCTAGCACTTTGGGAGGCCGAGGTGGGTGCATCATTTGAGGTCAGGAGTTCAAGACAAGCCTGGCCAACGTAGTGAAACCATGTCTCTACAAAAAATACAAAAATTAGCCGGGCAGCAGTGGCATGTGTGTGCTATAATTCCAGCTACTCGGAGGCTGAGGCAAAATAATTGCTTGAGTAGGAGGCGGAGGCTGCGGTGAGCTGAGATCGCGCCACTGCATTCCAGCTTGGGTGACAGAGTGAGACCCTGTCTCAAAAAAAAAAAAAAAAATATATATATATATATATATATATATATATATGTGTGTGTGTGTGTGCGTATATATGTGTGTGTGTATATATATGTATGTGTATATATGTATATATGTGTGTATATATATGTATATATATATGAGGAGACAGAAAGAGAAAAAAAAATATATATATATATATATATATATTCCACAGGGCTCATCCACCCACTTCCTTCCATCTTCACTCAAATGCCACCTTTCCAGAGAGAATTTCCTTGGACTCTCTCTAAATTACAAGCATTTCTCTTACCCATTTATATGCTATCCATTCCTGGCTTCATGTTATTTTTTCTTTTTGGCATTTTTCATGATCTAACATACTACTTACATTACTTATGTATTTTATTTTGGGGCTGCCTCAAAAGAATCTAAGTCCCAAGAAGACAGAGATGTTGTTGTTTTGGTCCTTGTAAAATTCCCAGTACCTAAAGTCATGCCTGGTGTAAATAGGTCTTCAAAAAATATTTCTTGAATGAATTATTGAGAAAAAGATTGGAGAATTGTTAGTTATGTGGCTTTAATGCACCTACTGTTGCTAAAAATTTCAAAATGTTTGAAATATGTATGTCCTACTTTTTAAAAGAATAAATATCAGGAATCAATAAACACAAAAATTCTACCTTACAAGTGATAAAGAAATACAAATAAAAACAAGATATTTTACCTGCCAAATTAGCAAGTATTAAAATAAATAAATTGGTACTACCCAGTTTCAGTATGTATAAGCATTTTCTACACTACCGGTGAGAACATAAATTGGCTCAAATTTTGAGCAAAAATATTTTGGCAATGTATAGCAAGTCTCTAAAATTATTTACAAAAATTAATCATTTAATTTTAATAAATAATCTAGGGAAATAACAAGACAGGTGGACAAAGACATATGAAAAGATTTATTGAAACTCTGCTTAGTATTAAAAATTGAGAAAGATTTTTTTAACTCACAAAAATAATTGGTTAAATAAGTTATATTTCAGCAATTTAGTAACATACTCTGGTCAATAAAACCCTGTGTATAAGCTTATTAAGGGGTGTAAGAAAAGCTAACAATAGATTGTCACGGTAGATTAAATGTTGCTACAATTCCCTGCCTCTCCCTGTGTTTACACATGCCTTCAAGATGGTTCAATCTTTTTACTCCTCGCACACTGGATGTTCTAAATCAAGAGCTAATAGGCCACTGCTTATATTTGAAAGAGCTGAATAGTCATTGATTAGTCCATTCTCATGCTGCTATAAAGGAGTGGTCCAAAACTGGGTAACTTATAAAGGAAAGAGGTTTAATTGACTCACAGTTCTGCACGGCTGGGGAGGCCTCAGGAAACTTACACTCATGGTGGAAGGGAAAGCAAACACGTCCTTTACATGAGAGCAGAAAAGAGAAGTGCCAAGCAAAATGGGGGGGAAAGCCCCTTATAAAACCGTCAGATCTCATGAGAACTCACTCACTATCACGAGAACAGCAACATGGAGGTAACCGCCCCGATGATTCAGTTACCTCCCACTGGGTCCCTCCCACAACACGTGGAAATTATGGGAACTACAATTCAAGATGAGATTTGGGTGGGGACACAGCCAAACCATATCAGTCACTAAGGCCAAAATTAGTTGAACCTGGCCTTTCAACCGAGGTAACTAAAATGGAGAGGCTTAGCAGGAAGCTAACCCCACACAGCAAGTCAGTAAAGGGATGAGAGGTAGAGTTGTCTCCCAGGTCAGTCGCCAAGCCCTCCTGTCATATCTATGCTTCCCCTGGGTCCTTTAGGTGATGTCACAGGGTGACTCAGTGTCCCTGAAAGGTTCAAAAAGCACCGTGCAGCATCCCAAGGAGCAGGCTGACCTGACATCCATTTTCATGGAGGGGACTGCTTGCCCGTTTCCCATCTTCTCTCCACAATAGAGCAGAAGCAAACACAATTTTCTCCTGCTGGTGATGCCATGAAAACAAAAACAGAAACAAACTCCACAGTGAAACCCGTACCTTATGCTGCAGAATGTGAGAGGGCAACAGAGGGCACATGGACGCAACCCTGTGAAGCAGCCCAGCAGGGGCGCCATGGAGCTAGTTAGGCCCAGAGAAGCACCGGTTTCCATTAATAAAGCAGATCAACCTCAAAACCACTTGGCAGCTGAGTCAACATCCTGCCTGCTAGCAAACAGGCGTTATTCATCTCCGCATTGAGAGCAGCACGTCACGACAGGATGCCAAGTCTATCTTCAGAGTGGTGCTCCTGTTTATAGTTTATAGAAAATGATTTATTCCTGGAAACGTTCTAAGGGCTACATTTCCTGTTGGCTAAAAGCATCTTTCAAAGGAATCGTAACTAATAATAAATGCAACTGACCACAAAGCCTTTGGTACCCAGAATTCCCTAATACTTCACTCAGGTCGATTCAGGCCACACAGAAAAACCAACTCAGGGGCTGTGGGCTGCCCTTCAACATGATCTTAGCACTTCCTCTGTCACCACCTGTTCCCAGCCACCAGTACCCTCACCTGAATCCGATGGCAGCCTGCAAAGTAGCCTCTCTCCGTCCATTCCTCAATCCCTCATGCCACTCCCCACACAGCACCCAGACTTCCAGTTTGATTTTTTTTTAATGTACAAAAGTGAGATAATGTCATTCACCTGCTAAAAACCCTCCAGTGACTTCCCACTGTTATTGGAAGAAAATCGAAACTCTCTCTATGGTCCTGGGAAGCCCTGCATGATTGGCCATCTGTGCACATCCCTAATCTTATTTTGTAAAAATTTTCCAAACATTCAATGCATATGAGCCCCACTGGCCTTTCTCTAGGTCCTGAAACACAACAGGCTCTTTCCTATTGCAGACCCACACCGACACGGACCCCACAGCCTTGAGTGCTGTTTGCCCTACACTCTTCATCTCCTCACCTTGCAGGACTTCACTTAAATGCCAAATTCCTATAAAGCAGATCTTTTTTTTCCAAGTATAGATCGTAATCCATTATTGAGTCGTGATGCCAAGATAGCTGGTATTCATGAGCAACGTTTTAATAACAGAATAGAATATTGTTCTTAGCGGTTAAGAGTTTAACAAATAAAAATAAATATTTTTTAAAAGAAAAGAATAGGCCGGGCGCGGTGGCTCACGCTTGTAATCCCAGCACTTTGGGAGGCCGAGGCGGGCGGATCACGAGGTCAGGAGATCGAGACCACGGTGAAACCCCGTCTCTACTAAAAATACAAAAAAATTAGCCGGGCGTGGTGGCGGGCGCCTGTAGTCCCAGCTACTCGGAGAGGCTGAGGCGGGCGAATGGCGTGAACCCGGGAGGCGGAGCTTGCAGTGAGCCGAGATTGCGCCACTGCACTCCAGCCTGGGCGACAGAGCGAGACTCTGTCTCAAAAAAAAAAAAAGAAAAGAATAATGGAGGTCATTAGAATTTAGCCTCAGTAGCTGTATCTGTCCCGTTCTCCCCTCAGCAGAGCGGCCTCCCTAGTCACTAAGGTATTAGTGCTTTAGATGCTCCGTGCTGCCCCACTCAGTCAATAGCTGTGTATGTAGAATTGGCCTTCCCTTCCTATGACCTCAGGGGCTCAAGAAGCTTTAGTGATGGTGACTGTCAAACTTGGAGGACCCCTCAATGTCATAAATACACCAGACTGAATCACATTTTAAAAATGTAATATTTAAGTGAAAAAGAAAAGAAAAGGAAGCCGTGGAATCTTATACAGGAGAAGTTCAGGCGTAGCTCCAGGGACCTAAAGCAAGTCATCAGAAAACTGTTCCTCTCCATCTTTTCCCTCTACTGTACCATCTTTTGTGTTGATTTCCTTCTCAAAAACACTCTTCTTTAGTAGAGGCAGGATGGCATTTAAAAGCTCTGTAGTTTCAAGACAAGTCCCGGGAAAATTCTCACTGAAGCATTTGTGATTAGGCGGCCACTTGTGAAGTGACTTTGGCGGCCGCAGAAATAGAATGTGTGGTTTGGATGGACCCGGCATCGGCCCCACCCAAAGCTAATAGTTTGGGAGTCAAGAGGAGATGGTTCTCCAAGGGAAAATTGGTCTAGAGTGGACAAAAGGGAGAATGTATGTGTTTTTCCTTTTCTTTTCTTTCTTTTTTTTTTTTCAGATGGAGTCTTGCTCTTTCACCCAGGCTGGAGTGCAGGGGCACATCCTTGGCTCACTGCAACCTCCACCTCCTGGGCTCAAGCAATTCTCCTGCCTCAGCCTTCTGAGTAGCTGGCACTTTACAAGCACGCGCCACCACACCCAGCTAATTTTTCTATTTTTAGTAGAGACAGGGTTTCACTATGTTGGCCAGGCTGGTCCCAAACTCCTGACCTCATGTGATCTGCCCGCCTCTACCTCCCAAAGTCCTGGGATTACAGGCATGAGCCACTGCGCCCAGCTAAGAATGTATGCTTTATAAGCAAAACAATAGCTGCCACTCCCAGTGTGTCCTAGCTGGAGAATCAACCTTCACAATCACCTCCCCTGTTTAAAAAAGTCAATCCAAAATGATCTATGGATCCTAGTTTACTGGAAGCCAAACCTGGTGATTACAATTCTGAGCCATGCAATCATTTGACCCCAAGGTGACATTCAATTCAAACCTTTGTTTACTTGTTATATTTTATATTCTCTCAGTGTTGATCTCTCATCTATGACTTGGGTCTTACAACCACTCTGAGATTGGGTACAATTTTCTTGACTTTTTAGGCCCTACCTACTCCTAACTTTTACCCTCTATCCTGATCTCAATATTTTGTGCTTGCTGTTTTTCCTGCCCCTTCTTCTTTTTATTCAGGTCTTTGCCCAAATAGCATCTTCTCGGAGAGTCCCTCCTGGTGTACATAAAATTGTGATTATTTCCTTGTTAGTTCATCTTCGCTCTTAGCTTGACCTCCTTAACTTCTACCTCCTGGCACGATATATGTTTACCTGTCTGTGTTTCTGCCATTTGTCTGTCTCCTCTTTCTTCCGGGTTCCTTAATCTGGGATCTGGGGATGGAATTTAGTTCTGTGGAATTTAGTTGACAAAAGGGAAGGAGTCACAGTTTTCACTTTCTTTAAGTTTTTACTTTCATTCGGTATTCTCTTCAATTATGATTATGGTATGATTAGCAGTCTACTGCTCAAACTATTAGGTTTGTATTATTGTGTAATCATAGACCAGTGTCTTTGTCACCAACGCAAACTGCACACATTTCCATGTTATTTTAAGCTTAGCAGATGATTTGAAATAACAGCTTTTTTGCCTCTGTAGAGAAAATTCTGAGGTATATCCTATAGTCTCTGTGAGGCCTGCAGCAAAATTAGTGCCCAGCTGCCTGGTGTTAACCTAACCATTAACACACTTCCATGGACTTCCCTATGTTACTTCCCCACTTCACTAGAAAACTTTTATGCAAACTTTTGTCTTAGAGAACTTTTGAAATAACACAAATGAAACCAGTTCCTCTTACCCCACAGAGTATGATGTTATATAGTCATTGTCATGTGAACTTTTATCCAATAGCTCACATAGCAGGTGAGATTTATTTTGAAATAAAATGAGACAAAACTAAACTAAAAACAAACAAAAAAATTTCAAAAATCTTCAATCAGATGTTTATGTCTTCATAGTTCCTGGGGAATAAGGTACTAACTTTTGCATCAACTTATGACCCATGAAACTGACCCTAAGTGACTCAAGTGGGTTTAAAGCACTGGCTGTCATCGCAAGCACTCATCCAACATAGAAAAATGAACACTTTTTTTGCTATGTGGGTTTACTTTACATTTGTAGAGAATGTAACATAAAATTTTACTGTATCATGATCGAAGACACTATGGAAGCATTCAAACAAAATGGATGTTGAATTGATACACATAGCCTCAAATTTCTCAATAGATCGGATATAAAGAAACTCAGAGAGACTTGCAGTCTCAAGAATGCAGACTCACAGCCTGTGGGTGAGCCTCTGTCCCCTGTGGGTGGAGTCCATACACCATGCAGAGTCAGTCTACGGATGGTCCCCTCTGGGCCCTAAATGCATCCTTCAAAGGAGCCAGCCCCAGAGCATGGGAACATTAGAAAGATGGCTGGGAAGACCTTCCTACGAAGATGACACCTAGACTGTGACTTGAATGAAGAGAGGAATTAGCCATTAATAGTGAAGGAAATACAGGTTTCAGGCTGAAAGAGGAAGAACTAGAAACAGGAATGGAGACGTGTCATTAACAAGGCAGGAAAGTAATGAACAGGGTGGTATTCAGGTGCCAAGTGAAGAAGGGGTTTGAAGAATAAAGGGATAATCAAACCCTGTTTAATGCTGCTGAAAGATCAAGACAAAGATTTGCACCTTCAACATTCAAACCTCATCGTCAAAAACGAAAGAGCACAACAAGGCCCTTTGAAAATATCGATCTCTACAACAACAAAAAGGGACATTAGCATTATAAAGTTGACAGGTGTTCCCCCTTTTCCTGAGTTCAAAGGTGTTCAGTTAAGCTTTCAGATCGTGGGATGAAATGTCACTGGGTCAACACACAGGGGCAAAGTCTCCAGGTGGAAATAAAATGAAATGACACATTGGGATGCCACAAACCACATGTCAGCAGTTGACCCTTTCAATCGCTATGCTGAGAATTGTCATCACTCTTGAAGAGCCCAGGCAAAGCTTGGGCCTCTGACTATCCAAGGTGATCGGGAGAGAAAAGGGCTTCAAACTTCACTATCTCACTGGAAGTGCATAGTTACTTTCACCCACAGGCCAGCTAAACTCCATGCACATGGACCAAGGGTCACTTAGCCGGCCTTCTAAAGCCTCCTCAGTGAAGGAGCTCCCTAAAATGGGGTCACGTTTCATTTTATGGAAATTAAGTAGATGTACAAGTTAAACTTTAACGCCAATTTTTAAATAAAAATTTTAGAATAGAATCTATTTTCATTATTTGAACATCAAGTTTATTTTTGCAAAAATGTAGTCACCTTTCAAGAAAACTGGTGGCCAGACGCAGTGGCTCACGCCCGTAATCCCAGCACTTTGGGAGGCTGAGGCGGGCGGATCACGAGGTCAAAAGATGGAGACCATCCTGGCCAACATGGTGAAACCCCATCTTTACTAAAAATACAAAAATTAGCCTGGCGTGGTGGCAGATGCCTGTAGTTTCAGCTACTCAGGAGGCTGAGGCAGGAGAATCGCTTGAACCCGGGAGGTGGAGTTTGCAGTGAGCCGAGATAGTGCCACTGCACTCCAGCCTGGGGACAGAGCCAGACTCTGTCTAAAAAAAAAAAAAAAAAAAAAACCCAGAATACTTCTCAGTAAAAACGATTCTGATTTCACAGAAAGAATAATAAATCTACCTACTAAAGACCTGCGTTTTTCAATCCTGATCTGCTGCTAAACTAGCATGGCAGAGAGACCAAAATCCAAATCCTGGCTCTGCCAGTTTCTTGCTGCATTGCCTCAGGCAAATCACCCTCAGCTTTCTCAGCTGTACAATGGGGATAATTATATCTTCAATATGGAAAGCCGTGAGGATTTAAAGAGAAAAAAGATGTCAAAGACACAGCACAGGTGCTGGCACACATTAAATGGTAGCACTGAGAGTAACTTTGTGGATAGCATCATACGTTTTCAGGTCATCTCATTCCAAAGTAGATTTTGGTCTTTGGAATGGGATGACCTGAAATGATATCAGGTTGCTGGAGTGCTATATGATATGTAATATGTGACAGTTAGGAATTTCACTTGCCTGCTTGACCTTCTAGAAATTAAATGGCTTAAAGAGCTTGAAGAAACATACTTAACTGTGAAAAGCTGCATGAACATAGCATCATTATTTAGGATACCTTGCAATGCTTGGACCCCTCACTCCATGCTAAGCACCATGCTAAGAACTTTACATATAGTAGTATCTCATTTAATCTTCCCAGTGGCAGTGTGTGTTAAAGATGTTTATGATACCCATGACTATAGGGATATTAGCAAAACATGATTTTTTTTTTACTTATAAAGGAATTTGCCATGAACTTCACTCACTCAGTGTGTGTGGATACATTTGTTCCCTGAAGAAGTTAAGAAGAAAAGAAACAGAAGATAAAGTTGAAGCATATTCAGTTTTTAATAATGAGGAATGAAGTGACCACATCTCAGCTATATTGATCAATGGAAGAAGATAGATAATTAAATTTTCATTCAACATTTGAAAAGTGTGTTCATAAAACAAGGTATACCATTTATTAATTAGAATTTGAAATAGTTTTATATATAAGAAAACCCCAAAATAACAGTGGCTTAAGTAAAATAGAAATCCATCCCACTCTCATGTAAAGAAGCCTGAAGGTGAAAAAGTCCAGACTGATATCACAACTTCATCATTATCAGGAAAAAAACCCAGGGTGCTTCTACCTTTAGTTCTTACCATTCCAGCCTGGAGCCTACATTTTCAAGGTTCCTCATTGTCCAATGTGGCTGCTGGAGCTCTAGCTATCTCATCCAAGTTCAGAGTAGCAGAAAGAGGATAGTAAGGAAAGACAAAAGGGTTAATTTTCAAACTGAATCAACTCCCTTTATTTAGCCACCCAGAAAGTAACCCATACACATCCACCAAGATTAAGTTACAAGGCCATACAGGAGATGCTAGGAACTTTGACTTTCAATTGAGAACACAACTGCCCCACATAAAATCAGGTGTTATTAAAGAAGTAGAACATGGTTATTGTGTAGAGAGCTGGCCATCAAAAGAACCTCGAAAACATTACACAGTTAGTGCTCAGACAGAAATTTGAAAGAGATGATATCCTGCTCTTCCACCAAAGTTGTAATAAAATGTTAAGTCCACTCTGGACATCTGGACCAAAAAAAAAAAAAAAAAAAAAGCAAAGTCAGGTGCCCTCCGCCTTTTCCCATCCTCCTCTCCTCCAAGGCTTCTACTGTTCTCCTCTGCACCACTGCCTGAAAGTGGTGTCCCATCACTAGCCTGAGTCCATCAAAGCTTCATGAGTCTGCACTGGGGCTTCCTGTTCATGCCTTTAGAAAACACCGTGGATTGTTCAATTCCCACCTGTAAGTGAGAACATGCGGTGTTTGGTTTTTTGTCCTTGCGATAGTTTGCTGAGAATGAGAACACTTGGACACAGGAAGGGGAACATCACACACCGGGGCCTGTTGTGGGGTGGGGGAGGGGGGAGGGATAGCATTAGGAGATATACCTAATGTTAAATGACGAGTTAATGGGTGCAGCACACCAACATGGCACATGTATACATAGGTAACAAACTTGCACGTTGTGCACATGTACCCTAAAACTTAAAGTATAATAAAAAATAAAAAATAAAATAATAAAAAAAAACCACCGTGGATGTCACAAAAAGTCTCCAACACGGAGGAAGCAATGATTACATGGAAGAGCCACAGTGCAATTTCCCTGCAGATTTTACCCTTAATTATGATGAAGGGTGAGGTAAGCCTGATAACCGCCCCTAAACATGTCCACATCTTAGTCTCCAAAACCCTTGACTATAATCCTTTACGTGGTAAAAGGGACTTTGCAAATATGATTAAATTAAGAATTTTGAGATAAAGGGATTTTCCTGGATGATCTGGGGAGGCCCCAAGTATTCACAAGAGTCCTTATATGAGGAAGGAGCAGGATTAGTGTGGAGAAGTCTGTGATGTGATAGAGATAAGGCAACATGCCGCTGAAGGAAGAGGCTCTGCCACGAAGAGAAGAGAGTAGAGTTCAGAGGAGAGAAGATCTGAAGACGCTGCAACGCCCTCTCTGAAGATGAAGGGAAGGGGCCGTGACCCTGCACTCACAGGAGGCCTCTAGAAACTGGGAAAGACAAAGAATGAATTCTCCCCTAGAGCCATCAGAAGGGAAGCAGCCCAATGACCCGTTTTATATTTTTTATCTCCAGAGCTGTAAAATAATAAATTTGTGATGCTTTAAGCCACTTAGTCTGATAATTTGGCACAGAAGCAATAGGACACTAATATAAAGGGTATCTCAAACACCGCATCAGATGACTCTGCAGTTGGTGCTGGATATCTTTGGGCAGCTGGGTCAGGTAGATTTGCCATCAAGGGCATATTTGAGGTTGACTACTGTGTGGCAGCTAGCTTTCCCTGAGCAATGTCAGGTGCCCTCTGCACCCTGGTATCACAGGCCGGTGCAACAAAACTGGCCTTGAGGGAAAGCACACAGAAGAATATCAAGGAATAATAATAATGACAACAGCTACTGGTCATAGCCACATGTGTTGGATGCTTGCAGAATGCCAGGTTCCTTCTAAGCACACTCTGTGCATCCCCTCACTTGATCCTCAGCCTTGGGGTAGGTGCTGGAATGTGTCCATTTAATATAAGAGGAAACCAGAGCATAAAGAGGTTCAGCCACTGCTATGGTTTGGCTGTGTCCCTACCCAAATCTCACCTTGACCTGTAATAATCCCCACCTGTCAAAGGCGGGGCCAGGTGGAGATAATTGAATCATGGAGGCAGTTGTCCCCATTCTGTTCTCATAGTAGTGAATAAGTCTCATGAGACCTGATGGTTTCATAAATGAGCATTCTTTGGCACAAGCTCTCTTGCCTGCTGCCATGGAAGATGTGACTTGGCTCCTCATTCACCTTCTGCCATGATATTGAGGCCTCCACAGATATGTGGAACTGTGAGTCAATTAAACCTCTTTCCTTTATAAAATACCCAGTTTCAGCTATGTCTTTATTAGCAGCGTGAGAACAGACTAATACAGCCACTTGCCCAGGGTGTCAGAGCTAAAAATGTGCTAAGCCAAATTCAACTCACTGGTGTCTGACTCTAGAGCCAGGGCTCCTTGCTTCTGTGCTGTGTGGTTGCCCAGGGATGGGCTCATCTTCTTCCCCTGCCCTCATCCAGTCATGCAAAATGCAATTGCCCCACCCTTAGAGGAATAAAAGGTGGAAGGCAAAGAGATAGTGTAAAAACTAAACACAGAAGGGGAAAAGAAATGAAGCAAAATGATGGGGAAGGAGAGAGTTAGACAGAAGGGAACACCCCTCAGGTTACACCAAGGATCGGCCTCAGAGGTGAAAAATGATTCTGAGAAACAACCTTCTAATTTTTCCTTACAACATACAATATCTTCACCTCCCTGCAGTTACCTACAACTGTAGTTTAAGCAAGACTCATGGAGGGGCTCCAAACACACATCAACGCTGCTATTTAGGTCCTCAGCCATGCCTGGAATGTTGTGCTTTGACTTTTGAGGCTAGAAAATGCCTGCGTGTCCCTCAAGACCTCATTACTCAAGGCCTGGCAGAATGACTCGGTTTCTTTCTTGCCTCCCCAAGCCCTGCCCTAGGTGTTCCCACAGCATGTGGTCCCCGTGGCTCTCCAGCTTTTCCAGGCTGGACCAGGAGCATTCCTTTTTACGTGACTGCTGACACATCTAGTCTGGTGGATTGTCAGGAGAAGGTGACTCATTTATTTCTAGTGCCCATTACCTCTTATCTTGCCCAGGGTTGGGATATAGGAGACACACAATACATAATCATTATGCTCTAGCATTTCCTTCTCATCGATGCAAGGATTTCAAGAAAGATTTCTCAAAGAACTACCATTTCTTTGTAGTTCTTTGTAGTTCTCTCAAAGAACTACTATTTCTACCAAATAGAACTACCATTCCACCCAGCAATCCCACTACTGGGTATATATCCAAAGGAAAATAATGTATTCTATCACAAAGACACACGAACCCGTATGTTCACTGCAACGCTGACATAGGATCAACCTAAGTGTCCATCAACAGTGGATTGGATAAAGACTATGTGGTACCCGAACACCATGGCATACTATGCAGCCACAACAACAAACAAAATCATGTTCTTTGCAGCAACATGGATAGAGCCGGAGGCCATTATCCTAAGTTACCTAACTCAAGAACAGAAAACCAGCTATCACATGTTTTCAATTGTAAGTGGGAGGTAAACATTGAATACACTTGAACACAAAGTTGGGAACAAGAGACACTGGGGATCACTAGACCGGGAGGGAAGAAGGGAGGGAGGGGTCCATGGCCTAAAGAATCACCTGTAGTTGGAAACTGTGCTTACTGCCTGGGTGATGGGATTGTTGGGACCTAAGGCCTCAGCGTCAAGCAAATTATCCATGTAACGAACCTGTACCTATAATAAAAGCTAAAATTTTAAATATATATAATGACCGAAAAAGTTCATTTGTCACCGTGAGGTCAGGAGTTTGAGACCAGCCTGGCCAACATAGTGAAACCCTGTCTCTACTAAAAATACAAAAATTAGCCAGGCTTGGTGGTGTATGCCTGTAATCCTAGCTACTTGGGAGGCTGAGGCAGGAGAATCGCTTGAATCCAGGAGGCAGAGGTTGCAGTGAGCTGAGATCACACGGCTGCACTCCAGCCTGGGCAACAGAGCAAGACTCCATCTCAAAAAAAGACCGAAAAAGTTCATTTGTGCCATTTTGTAATCCCTCCTGCCCACCTCTGCCTGGAGTCCCCGCTCCCTATCGGCACACAGTTGCTGACCTACTTTCTTACACTGTAGATTTGTTTGCATTCTCAATTATTTTTTAAAATGCAATCATACATTTTCTGCATAGCTTCTTTGATTTAGCATAAGTATGTCCAGATCTATCACTATTACAGCATATATCAAAAGTAACTTCCTTTTCATAGCTTAGTAGCATTCTGTTATGTGTATTAATTTTTTTTTTTACAGCTTAGTAGTATTCGTTATACCATTATTTGTTTGTCTAGTCACCTACTGATGGGCATTTGAGCTGTCTCCAGATTCACACTAGTTCAAATAAAGCTGTTAAGAACATTCATGGAAACTCTTTGTATGTACATACAATTACATTTCTCTTGGGTAAATACCTAGTAGAATGGCTTCATCATAGCAAAGTCGTATGTTTAATTTAAAAAATAAAAGTGGCTATACTATTTTACCTTCCACAGCAGAACATTCCAGATTCTCCAAATCCTTACCAACACTTGCAAAATATTTTTTAAAAAATTTAATAGATTTTTTCCACGCCCGGCTAATTTTTTTATATTTTTAGTAGAGACGGGGTTTCACCGTGTTTGCCAGGATGGTCTCGATCTCCTGACCTCATGATCCACCTGCCTCGGCCTCCCAAAGTGCTGGGATTACAGGCATAAGCCACCGCACCCGGCCTAAATTTAAAAATTTTTAAAGGTGCCATTCTAATTGGTATGTTATGGTATCTCATTGCAGTTTTAATTTGTGTTTACCCAATGACTAATGATGCTGAGCATCTTTCTGTGTTCACGAATCCATTTGCCGTCTATCCATTTTGCTATATGAGATGTTAGTTACAAATGGTGCCCTTTGAACTGGAACTCACATTGAAATCACGGAGCAATCAGCAGCAGCCTGGGAGGAGAAAGCTGAATAGATTGGCAGTAACATGAGAACGAGCCTTGTGGTGAAAAATGCAAGTGGCTTCTATCCAAATGACTTCTTAATTGATAGTCATTTGCAATGAATGAGCTGTTCTGCCACTAACACGAATGGACTGTGTCTCCTGCCTGTGATGGTGACAATTGCTGGGGCATGGTACTAAGATGAGCAAAGCCTTCCTAATAGAGGTCATTACCCTCCTCACCGAGAGGCAAAAAGACTACACAGGAAAGAGCTGGAACTCCAGCGGTACCAGCACTCTGGTCATTTACCTCCCGACTGGCTGAGTGATGATCAGCAAATGCTTTCGGAACTCCGGGAAGAGCCACATAAGGACCTGAACAAAATCTCTCTCCCTACCTGGGTCCCGGAGGTTAAGACGGACAAGGTGATCTACAAGGTCACCATCCAAATCAGACACAGTCTGTGAACTTTTATCCCATGAATTTCGGCTATTTGAGGGAGGGGTAAATGTAACGGAAAGGCAGGCAGGTGGGTAAACGACAGACGCCAGCCTGGTTGGGGTGGAGGGAGGTGTGCTACGGAGAAGAGGACAGTGGTCGAAGTGTGGATTCTGGCCAGCGCCACTCCTTTATTCTCGCAATGGTGTCATCTCTGCTTGGCGGACAGGAAAGTAGAGGCTCAGAGAGGCTCAGGGATTTGGCCAAGGTCAGACTGCCACTACCTTGATGTCTGACATTGGCAAGTTCTCCAAACTCTCTGCCTCAGTGTCCTTGCTTACGAAATGGAGACACAATAGCACCTATGCGGGAGACTTTTGCGAAGCCTCCATGAGAAAATACACGTGTAAGCGATTATCGTGGATAATCTCCATTACGATGGAGAGAGGGTCTGGGGTTTCTGTTTATTGTTACCAGTGGGTAATGTAAATCCACTTTTGCTAAATCTTTTAATTTTTTAAAATGTTAAACCATAATGCTTGACTTCAAGTAAAATTCCTAAAATCAAACCTTGAAAATTAATTCAAAAATAAACAAATATTTAGTGGGCCAAAAGATGTTGTGTCGAGCCCACAGGTTCACAGATTGCAATCACATAGGAATGTCATGTGGAATGAGGCAAGCTCGTAATTTTACAGCTCCAGTGTTAACCACATTGCTGCCACTTCTCCTCTATTGCTGACCAGGCGTTTACTAAGCTCAGGACTCTCTGATCAGCACCATCTTCTTCTCTCAGAAGTATCACAAACTTGGCAGATGAGGAAATAGAGGCTCAGAGAGGTTCAGGGATTTGGCCAACGTCACACAGCCAGTAAGTGGCGAAGCAGGGATTTGAACCTAGACCTAGCAGTGTCTGTATGAACTCTGCTCCAGAGCCTCTGCTCCTGCTCTTTCTCTGGACTATCCACTTTTTCAACCTGCCTGCCTGGGGGCAGATGATGGCCAAACTAAAACTGGACCAGATGTCTTCACTCAGTACTGAACAGCCTGGTGAGGTATGGACAGACATCACCCCAGGCAGGAGGGTAAGCTTCCCACCTTGGACCCTGCTGTCTTGAATGTGGGGAAACAGCCATTGATGAACTGGACTAAGCCCCAGGTAGCTCATTTTGTCAATGTTTCTGTTTAGGCATCATTAAGTAAAAGTTGTTGTTTGTCCTACAGACGAGGCTGTTTCGGCTTGCGTACGTCCTTGTCGATGTTTAGAAGTCCCATTCAATTTAAATGTTGCAAGGTGGCTCAAAATATTCTCAATGACTCTAAAGATATGATTTTTCATCTTCATCAGCCTTCCTGCTGCAAATTCTCAGGTAGGCATTGCCCGTATCAGAGTTTCCTCATCCTATCAGGTGATATTCAGTGTTCTAAAAAGTCAGGGACTTATTACAAGGTCTCCCCTTCTCTCATAATTGGAGTCAAGGTCATGGGCTGGATCAGGCAGGATGAAAGTGGTGGTTGGTCTATTTGTGACTTGAGCAGCCACAGAGCTGAGTCTTCTTGTCAATGATGACGCCCTTTCCTGGGGGCCATTTCAATGGCAGAATGTCTACCCTAGGATGTCTGGAATGCTCCCAGCCAGCAATAAAGCATTTGGGCTTATTAACGATGCAACATGAGGCAGTGACGATAATGATGACCTCAGTTCCAGGGAGACTTAGCTTCACATTATGTCTCAGCCTTGGTGTCGTCTTGGAAAAAGAAATTTTTATTGGGTTTGTTGGTTTGCTTTTGCTTTGAGGGACTTATTCTGTTATAATGTTGCTCCTTACTGAGATATATATATTTTTCCATTTCAAAGCATTTTCTGAATAGGTAATACATGTACATAATAAGACAAAGAATATTAAAGGGCCTGTGTATAGAGAAACAGACCATCTTATGCTGGTAATGCTTCATTTCTTAGGCATATGTTAATTACATGAATGCTCATTTGTTGTTATTTTTTCAACACTTATTTGGATTGTGTATATTCTTATGTGTATATATATATAAAAGATATATATATATACATAAATATGTATGTATATATATAAGTATACATAAGTGTGTGTGTGTATATATATATATACATAAAATCTATATATATATATATATGCATTTCTTTTTTTGCAGATTCTTACTGCCAATCTTGAATCTTAGGGCTCTAGTTTCCATCTTCCCTTTCTTTTTTATCTTTCCAGGAACAGTCTGTTCATATACAAATATACATACACTCACACACAGAGACATGTAAAACACACGTGTAGGTAAACGTAGCCTCTTTTACACAAACAGCAGCATATGAAACAAAGTGGTCTGCACCTTGATTTCCACTTTGAGCAAAATATATTGGTGGATGTTCCCTATCAATAGAGAGAATACTCTATCTCATTTTTAGTAACCATTGTACTGGTATATGATTACTTATTCCATATTTTACCCAAGATGTCTCATGAAGGTGGAAATTTTGCTTGTTTCCAAATTTGCTACAAAGAATAATGCTGTGACGTATATTCTTGGACACGCAAATCTTTGCCCTTGCAGGCTAAACTATCTGTGGGATAAAAGCCTAGGAGTGGAAATACACTCCTAGTGTCTATAGCACACTTCCTTTCAGCTCACTCCTGGGCGGGCTAGTTCAGCTCTCTTGCTGAATGTCTCGGTAACCAATTGAGCAGATCCTCACTGTCTCCACCCACACCTGACAGAATCTATTAGGTTGGTGCAAATATAGTAACTTAGCAGATTAAGGTAGCCTGGTTCACACATCAGCAAAAACATCCCCTTTTTCGCTTTCCATAAAACTCTCACCACTTCCAAGAATACCAAGAAAACACCTTAAAACTGTTCTAATGGGAAGACATTAACAAGTGTTGTCAAGGGTGTGGAAAAACAGAAACTCTTATCATTGCTGTGGGGAGCTTAACAGGTGGTAGCCTCTTTGCAAAATAGTTTATCTGTTTCTGAAAACATTACACGGGAATTTACCAAATGACCCAGCAGTTCCACTCATAGGTATCTACCCAAGACAAATAAAAACCAGTGCACACATTTGCACAGGAATGCTCATTGTTTCATTTTTCATCAAAGCCAAAAAGTGAAAACAATTAAATGTTCACCAACTAATGAATAGATTTAAAAACCTGTTGTGTATCCCCACAATGGAATGTTATTTGGCCATGTAAAGGAATGAAGCGCTGACACATGCTACATACAACACAGATGACGACATGGGTGAAACTTGAAAACATGATGTGAAAGAAGACACAAGAGAACACACGTGATTCCACCGATACGACACATTTATAAAAGGGAATTCTAGAGAGAGAAAATAGGTTAGTGATTGGCAGGTGCTGGGAATGAGAGCAGAAACTAATTCCAAATGAGTATGAGGGACTATTATTGAGGGACAAAAATGTTGTAAAATTGGATTAAGATGATGATTTCATACCTTGGAAAGTTTGCTAAAAATTCTTGCGTTGCACACTCATTTATGCCAGACAGTCTGGAGGCTACACAGATGAAAAAGATACGATGATCTCTTCCCTCCCACTGCTTTGGATCCAATAAGGACCTGAATAGCAATGATTCTTCCACAGTTCTTTATTATTTATGGACTTGGGCTGATATGTTAAAGAATAAAGATTTCACAATGAAGAAAATGGAGCTTTCAGGCTGGTCTTGCAATCTTGGTAAGTCTCCCGCACTATTTGCACACACCCACATGACAGGAGCTGGGTAGGGTTGAGTCGTGGTGCCCTTGTTAGTTGGAAAGCAGCCTTCCAGTTCTCCAGGCTCCCTTCCCTCTCCCCTCTCCTCCCCAGCCTCTGCACACATCTACTTTAGAAACCTAGGTCCCTGGAGACATTTTCAGGACCTTTGACCTGTGTGTCCTTGGCTCTGTGCCAGGCATCATGGGAGTTGTGTGACCTTAGAACCCCATGGCTGGCATTGGGAGGCAAATGACACCACAGGTGACCATGGGTAAAGACGCAGATGGGCGTTCTTTCCACTCAAGCTTTCCATTTTGAAATTCAAATTTCTATTTTTCTTCCAGGCGATGTCTTCTCTTCATTTATAACAGTTTCATTTTAGCTTTATCGCACTTCTGTCTTTATCAGTTTGGTGTCATCTTGCAATGAAGAAGCATGCAGATACGGCCTCAGTGTGGGGGACTATGTTCAAAACACCCTGTGCCTTCACCCCTTGGTACGTCAGAGGGACAGCACAGTCAGGGCAAAGCTGACCTCTGACAAACAGATAACAAAGGCAGCCTTACATGGCCAGATGCAGCCCCTCTCCCTGCAGAAGTGAACCTGCTTCACAAAGCTGCCTCTTAAACGGGAGTTCTCAACAGCCCACAGGGGACACCCAAATGGGAACTCTGATCGGATGTGAAAATCACGAGGTGGCTGCATAGCTCTCTCAGAAATTAGACTATGTTCTGTCCCATTAGGTTTTCTACTGCCTGGGCAGCTCATTGTGCTGAGTAACTGCCTCCATCTGCAAGCTCCCGTCCCCTGGAGAGAGATCAGGACCTTATCATCATCAGCTATGAATGAGCTGCCTCATCGGCCAAAGGTAAATATTTTCCAGAGGTAGTGACAATTCTGGGGAGATCAGGAAAGTTTACCAAGTCAGTCCCAAGGTCCACAGAGGCCCCTTTCATGGTCTCTTCCAATTTTTCTTGCTCCTTTTCTGCTGTCAGTTAAAAACTCTGGTTTTCTTCATGTAATTTTGAATAGGTTATTTTTTCCCAAGGGTCTCAGTGTCTTAAGCTTGCTATTTAATTGTGGAGTAAAACCTATGGTAGATTGTATTTACCAAAAAAAGCTGTGAAGACACATTTTATATTATCTTAATGTGACATTAACACTCTTCCCATCCCAAAGTGAGGTCTACATTTCATTTCTCTTGAACTTGGCAGATCTGGGACCATAGTACAAATTATTCTATGTAACGTGTGAGGTGAGATCACAAGAGGAAATACAGCTTCCACTGGGTCCCATTTGGGACCCTCACTCTTATGGTATGGCCGCCATTCTGTGAGGGACCCCACACTACATGAGGAAGCCACAGGTGGGCATCTGGCCAGTGGTACTGGCTGGCAACCAACTGCCAGACATGCGAGCAAACAACCTTTCAGATGACTTCAGCCCTGGCTATGAGGTCATTCCCACCTCCCAAAACTGTCCCATGTTCTTAGCTGCGGCCTCACGTCTTATAAAGCAGAAAAACTTCCATGCCCATCATTCACCTCAAATCAAAGTTGCATGAACTAAATAAATGCTTGTCCTTGTTTTAAGCTACTAAGCTTTGTGATGGTTTATTATGCAGCCATAGATATCCAGAACGAAATCCCTCATTCCCTGTTAAAGCTTAAGTCCTTAGGAAAGTAGGAAAAGTCTGTGACTGGGCAGAACACACTTCCTGAAGCACTGTTGAGCTCACAGATGCTGAGCTCTGGACACTGTTCGTTGGCCAGATCCAGCCAGAATCCCAGAGACTGGGACACAGGTCTCAGTCAACACTTGCTGAGCGAATGACTGACTTCCTTAGAGTTGCACAGCAGCTTGCAGTTTAGAAGGCAGAGTAGGACTTCTCTGTTAAATGCTGCAAACCGATCACAGGGTAAAGTCCCTTCTTCTCCTCCATGATTACATTTAAATGATGGAAAATAATAAGAAAGGTAAAAACCAACCATCAGCAGATCAACACCACCAATGCATTTGGGAAGAAGAAAAGCAGAAGCAGATGAATCTGTGACAAGGTGAGTGATATGGTTTGGCTGTTTCCCCACCCAAATATCATCTTGAATTGTAGTTCCCATAATCCCCACGTGTTGTGGGAGGAACCAGGTGGAGATAATTAAATCACGGGGTTGGTTCCCCCCATGCTGTTCTAGTGATAGTGAGTGAGTTCTCACGAGATCTGATGGTTTTATAATGGGCTTCCTCCTTCAGTTGATACTCATCCTCTCTCCTGCTACCCTGTAAAGGGGTTCCTACTGCCATGATTGTACATTTTCTGAGGCCTCCCCAGCCCTGAGGAACTGAGTCAATTAAATCTCGTTCCTTTATAAATTACCTAGTCTGAGGCATTTCTTCATAGCAGCATGAGAATAAACTAATACCATGAGCTTTGTATAAGATAAATATAGACATAAGACTAAATGACTGCAAAAGCTGGGATTCCACCACAGCAGGCAAATATTCCAAATCTTAAACAATTAATGCAGCTAATGAAGACATAGGGTAAAAGAAGTGGGAAGACTGCCAACTCCTTCATCTTCTAAAAAAGAGAGCCTATCCATATTGTAACTAAAATTAAATCATGGAATTTTAAACAATAATAGCATCCATAACAATTATAACAATGGCTCTAGAAATTGAATTATTTTTGGCATAAACACTTTTTGTAACCTCAACATATTATTTTTCTTTTTTTTTTAAAGTTCTTCATAGTATTCTGTTTTATTTATGCTGTCTTTCATTTTTTTTTTTTTTTGAGACGTTGTCTTGCTCTGTCACCCAGGCTGGAGTGCAGTGGCTCAATCTCGGCTCACTGCAAGCTCCGCCTCCCGGGTTCACGCCATTTTCCTGCCTCAGCCTCCCGAGTAGCTGGGACTACAGGTGCCCGCCACCACGCCCGGCTAATTTTTTTTTGTATTTTTAGTAGAGACAGGGTTTCACCGTGTTAGCCAGGATGGTCTGGATCTCCTGACCTCATGATCCGCCCGCCTTGGCCTCCCAAAGTGCCAGGATTACAGGCGTGAGCCACTGCGCCCAGCCCTAACATAATATTTTTCAAAACCAATATCTATTGTAGTCAGCTAGACTTTGTTTGAAGTTGAGTAATGTCACTTCAGATTCTTGGTCTCCTGTTAAGCGTTAAGTAAAAATAAATTTAGCGCATTTTCATCAAAAAGTGCATTCAGGTACAAGTTCCATTTTTATAATATACTATTCTCATTCATTTGATGGTTTGTTCATACACATCATGCCTAGAATGACGCCTGGAATGATGAAGGTCGTCTGATCTTTAAAATAAAAAAATTTAAGTCTTATGATTTGAGATTTTTTTTTGTTCTCATGCTTCTACACAGCTTGAAATTTTTATAATCAGCATTATTTTTAATAAAAACTGAAGTTATTACCAAAACACATAGGGCCTTATATCTCCAAGCAGTTGGCAATGGTGTCGGCTGATGGAGGCTAATGCACCTTTAAGGCTGCAAGCCTCCATGTGACCATCACATGCTAGTGGACAGGGAGGCTCCGGCAAGGAGTCTGAATTTATTCACACGCTGCTGGTGGGCTGGGGAGGTGGGGAAAGTGGAGGGGAGTAGAGAGTGTAATCCAGCAGGAAATCCATAAGCTGGGAGGGTCAGATGAGCCGCAGACTGCTGGGGAGCAGAGCAGACATCACTGCAAGGTTGACGACAGTAAGTGTCCATCAGCTAACAAGTGAATACATAAAATGTGCATCCCACAGTGGAAGAGGATTTATCCATGAACAGGAAGGAAGCACCGATACATGCCGCAATATGGATGAACTCTGAAAACATTAGGCTGAGTCAGACATAAGACATTATGCAAGAAGTCAGACAAACAAGCCACAGATGGTTTGATTCCATTGATGTGAAATGTCTGGAACTGGCAAATTTACAGAGACAGAAAATAGATCAGTGGTTTCCTGGGCCTAGCAATAGTGGAGGAGGGAGGGTTGGGGGGAAATAGGTACAAGGTTTCGCAATGATGAAAATGTCGTAAAATTGGTAGCAGTGATGATTGTACAACTCTGTAAATGTAACAAAAATCACTGAATCACACATTTAAAATAGGTGAATTGTATGGCACGCCATTAATAAGTGTATATATACACATATTTATATAACAAATATGACTATTTGCCAGAGATTTGCAGTAGAGAGAAAGAGCTTAACATAATTTTAAATATCTCCTTGAGAGTAGGTTTTAATAAAAGCCACTAACGAATGCTAGAATCAGGAATACACTGTGCCAGGTATGAACCCCGAATATCTGAGACAGGTCTCAGTTAATTTAGAAAGTTTATTTTGCCAAAGTTGAAGGCACACCCATGATACAGGCTCAGGAGGTCCCCACAACACGTGCCCAAAGTGGTCAGAGCACAGTTTGGTTTTGTACATTTTAGGGAGACATGAGACATCAATCAACATATGTAAGATGAACATTCGCTCATTCTGGAAAAGGCAGGACAACTCAAAGCGAGGAGGAGGCTTCCGGGTCTTAGGCAGGTAAGAGACAAACGGTTGCATTCTTTTGAGTTTCCGATGAGCCTCTCCGAAGAAGGCAATTAGATATCCATTTATTTCAGTAAGCAGAGGGGTGACTCTGAATAGAATGGGAGGCACGTTTGCCCTCTGCAGTTCCCAGCTTGACTTTTCCCTTTAGCTTACTGATTTTGGGGCCTCAAGATTTATTTTCCTTTCACAAAGGAAGTGTGTAGCAACTTGTTCCTCCACCTCTTGGAGGCAGGCTGATGCAGACACAGCAGCTATACTCAGCCTGGGCCATGCGCTTAGAGCTGGTGTCTGCTCTGATTGGTCGGTGCTTGAGACATTCTTCTCTTAATCATTTTGAATATCAATTTTCTTAAATGTCTCCTTCTCTCTGTCTCTTTTAAAACATATAGGCCTAAAATGTAGGGAATCATTCATTTCCATTCTCTTACTGTGCACCCAGTATTTTGTGAATTAAATATGTTTACTCTTCCAAAATACCCTGGTGAAGGTGTTTGGGGTAGGATTTATTTTACCCATTATAGATAAAGAGCCTAAGGTCACATAATCCTAAGAAAATTGTCTAGGTTTTACTGCCAGTCAAAAGAGAGCTGGAAGTTGAACTCAGGCAGTCTGAACACATTATATTATTACACTTCTAAGGAAATTGAAGAATAGCAAGATGAATGCGTAGCTACATTTATCACCTGTGTCAGCAGCAGAGAAGCCAATAAAGTATGCTCTGGCATTTCCAAGCAGGTGTCCCAGAATTGGAGGGGTGGGGGGGTGGGGGTAGAAATTTGGAAGCAATCCTTTGTCGTGTCTCTCACAGACAACTTGGTATTCATGACTTCGTGTTGTGATAAATAACCAGTTCACCCAACAACAGTGATGGTGCTTATTTTTTCAGAGGACTTTATTGTCTGAGAACACAGCAAGCTGGGGATGTTACCACCTGCAAGGGCTGTAAAACAGGAGCCAAGCGCCCTCCCATCATCCCTCTCCCCCTCATTCAACACTCATCACTCAACAAAACAGAATGATTCCAGTTTACAAGTCTGCTGCGGAGGTGGCTGCAATAGCTGCTTTTGAAGTGTATCATAAATATTAATGGTGTTGACACATCTCTAAAAATTTGTTATGACCCATTCTTGCCACAGAAACACCCAGAATTCTATTCATGGCTGGTAAACAACAGTTTCATTCTTGAACTTTGACGAGATGCAGGTCAATTGAATGAAATACCTTTATCTTTTATTTCTCCCTCTTATTTTACGTTTAGTAGTGAAAGTCAGCTGTCTGGGATCAATCCTTTTGTACTTCTATATTTCTGAATGTGTGCTAGAAGATGGCATAACATATAAACCCTGTTATCTGGCAATCGTAGTAATAGGTTAACTGAAGATGCTTGTTAGTGTCATTGGTTATAATAACACTCAGTTGTGGGTGGCTGCCTTGCATCAGGCACCTTGGAAGGGTGGCCACTCTCTCAGCAGCAAGTGCATACAGCCTCATTTACAAAGTGTCTGGCTTTAATCTTATCCAAGAAAGATGGTGATTTCTGGTCATTTTGCACAGTGTATTCACTGGGCATGCATTCTCCTAGAAATTTGCAATTGCTTCTTTCAGGTGGGGACATGATGATCAACTAGTTAGAACAATTCGTACATAACTGTGAGGACAGCTGTTTGCAAAATACCTTGCTTCTTCTACTTTATGCAAAAGCATGCAGCATCTACTTGCCTCAAGTTCATTCTGAAAACTAATGGCTTTCAAGCAGACTGCCCTGGTGTGCAGAGCTTCAAACAATACTGACAATGTTGCTTTGGGAGGAAGACTATAAAATCTTACGTAGTAAGAGATAATTAAAGATAACTTTTGAAGATATGGAAACCGATTTCCTGTTCTAATAAATAAAAACTAATCACACTACGTAACATGAAACTGTACTGTTCTTAATCACGATGAAGATTTATTAACCCATGGGAGTCAAGGTTCTATATTTCAGAGGTCACTGGAAATTTGAAAGGTGTAGGAAATTTGGCTAATCTCATCATACAATTCAGATCCAAGAAAGGAAGACCAGGACACATCTGCTATCCACTCAATGCCTGCACTCAAGGCAGACATTGCTAATCAATCACACACACTTTCCGTCAGAAGCCAAATTTGTCTTCTGAATTTTGTTTTAACTTTTCGTTTAGGTTCAGAGATAGGTGTGCAGGTTTGTTAGGCAAATTGTATGTCATGGGGGTTTGGTGTACAGATTATTCTGCCACCTACATAAAAAGCATAGTACCCAATAGGTAGTTTTTCTATCTTCACCCTCCTCCTGCCCTCCACCCTCACGTAGGTCCTACTGTCCATATTGTTCCCGTCTCTGTGCCCATGTGTTCTCATTATTTAGCTCCCAGTTATAAGTGAGAGCATGCAGTATTTGGTTTTCTGTTCCTGCCTTAGTTCACTTAGGATAATGGCATCCAGCTCCATCCATGTTCCTGTAAAGAACACAATATCATTCTTTTTTATGCCTGCATAGTATCTCATAGTGTATATTTACCACACATTTTCTTTATCCAGTCTACCGTTGATGGCATTTAGGTTGATTGCATGTCTCTGCTACTGTGACTAGTGCTGCAATGAACGTACCCATGCATGTGTCTTTATGGTAGAAGAATTTATATTCCTTTGGGTATATACTCAATAATGAAATAATGGATATTCTGTTTAGATTCTTTGAGAAATTGCCAAACTGCTTTCCACAGTGGCTGAACTAATTTACATTACCACCAGCAGTGTATAAATGTTCTCTATTCTCTGCAACCTCACTAGCGTCTGGTAAACAACTTCAGCAAAATTTCAGGATACAAAATCAATGTACAAAAGTCAGCAGCATTCCTATACACCAGCAAGGTCCAAGCTGAGAGCCAAATCAAGAATACAATCCCATTCACAGTAGCTACAAAAAGAATACAATTCTTAGGAATGCAGCTAACCAGGGAGGTAAAAGATCTTTACAATAATAATTACAAAACACTGTTCAGAGATGACACAAACAAGTGGAAAAACATTCCACGCTCATGGATAGAAAGAATCAATATTGTTAAAATGGCTATACTGCCCAAAGCAATTTACAGATTCAATGCTATTCTCATCAAACTACCAATGATGTTCTTCACAGAAGTAGAAAAAAAAACTTTCAAAATTACTATAGAACCACAAAAGAGCCTGAATATCCAAGGCAATCCTAAGCAAAAAGAACAAAGCTGAAGGCATCATACTACCAAACTTCTAACTATACTACAAGGCTACAGTAATCAAAACAGCATGGTACATGTACAAAAACAGACACATAGACCAATGGAACAGAATAGAGATCCCAGAAATAATGCTGCACACCTGCAACCATACGGTCTTCAACAAAGTCAACAAAAACAAGCAGTGGAGAAGGGACTTCCCATTCAATAAATGGTTCTGGGATAATTGGCTAGCCATATGCAGAAGATTGAAATTGGACCCCTTCCTTATACCACAGCAGTCCCTAATCTTTTTGGCACCAGGGAACAGTTTCGTGGAAGACAGTTTTTCCATGGACCAGGAATGGTAGTTGTTTTGGGATGATTCAAGAGTATTACATTTATTGTGCACTTTATTTCTATTATTATTACATTGTAATATATAATGAAATAATTGTACAAGTCATCATAATGTAGAATCAGTGGGAGCCCTGAGCTTGTTTTCCTGCAATTAGATGGTCCCATGTCGGGGTGGTGGGAGGCAGTGACAGATTGTAAGGCATTAGACTCTCATAAGGAGTGCACAACCTAGATCCCTCAAGTGTGCAGCCCACAATAGAGTTTGTGCTCCTAAAAGAATCTAATGCTGCCATCAATCTGACAGGAAGATGAGCTCAGGCAGTAATGTGAGCAATGGGGAGTGGCTGTAAATACACATGAAGCTTTGCTCACTCACCTGCCACTCACCTCCTGCTGTGTGGCCCCATTTCGTAACAGAGACTGGTACTGGCCCATGACCTGGGGATTGGGGAGCCCTGTTACACCATATACAAAAATCAACTCAAGAGGGATTAACAACTTAAATATAAAACCTATACCTATAAAAACCCTGGAAGATAACATAGGAGTACCATTCTGGACATAGGCACTAGCAAATATTTCATAACGAAGACACCAAAAGCAATTGCAACAAAAACAAAAATTGACAAATGGAACCTAATTAAACTAAAGGGTTTCTGCACAGCAAAAGAAACTACAACAGAGTAAACAGACAACCTACAAATGGAAGAAAATATTCACAAACTATGCATTCAACAAAGGTCTAATATCCAGAATCTGTAAGAAACTTAAACAAATTAACAAGCCAAAACCAAACACCACCATTAAAAATTTATCAAAGGTGATAAATAGACACCCTTCAAAAGAAGACATACATGTGGTCAACAAACATTTCATATGTTCATTCTAATCATTAGGGAAATGCAAACAAAACCACAGTGAGATACCATCTCACATCAGTCAGAATGGCCATTACTAAAGTCAAAAAATAACAGTTTTTAAAATCACAGTGCTCTTGTGATGAGTGCAACCAATTCATCGCAAAATGATGTGTTCTGGTTTCATCCTCAAACCAGAGCAGACTTGAAAGACTGCAGGGAGGGGGATAATTGGAAATGTAAATAACCTAAAAGTTCATCAATAGAAAAAGGCTTAATACCAATGACTAAATATCTAGAGTGAAGAAATATTTAGCTTCCTCATATTTTAATATAAGGAAGAACTACTATACTGTTTTGGAAAATTCTCTAAGACTTAATTTGGGTACACAAACCAATGCATGCAGTATAATGCCCTTTATCTTACAACACACACATATTCCAAATAATTCCATATTTTTTACAACTACATATATATGTATATAAATAGATAGATAAAATATTTTGACAAAAATGCTAAAATGAAAACAGTGGTTAATTTGGGGAATGGGACTAGATTGGAGAAGTATTTGTCGAGATTTTAGTCTTACCTGTAGTTATTTCACAAGAGAATGCAATTCATATACTATTTAGCTGATTAAATCTTTTACTTTTTTAAATTATGGTAAAATACACATAACATAAATTTTACCATTGTAGCCATTTTAAAGAGTACAATTCAGTGGCATTTAGTACATTCAAAATGTTGTGCAATCATCACCATTACCTAGTTTCAGAATTTTTCCATCACCTCAAAAGAAACTCTGTACCCATGAGTAGTCACTCCTCTCTGTGGATTTGCCTAGTCTAACATTTCATGTAAGTGGAATAATACAATATATGGCCTTTTGTATCTGGCTTCTTTGCAAATTTAAACACAACAACAAGAAGAGACTGAATCATGAGCCTTTAAAATTTTCAGCAACACCTCCTACCAAATCCAGATATCACATAAGATATTCTTTATATGTGAAATCTTAAAAAGTAGAATTCCTAAAAACAGGGAATAGCATGGTGGTTATCAGAAGCTGGGTGTGGGGAAATAAGAGGTGTTTTGCCAAAAGGTACAAATTTTCAGTTATAAGATGAATCAGTTCTGGAGACCCAATGTGCAGCAAGGTGACTACAGTTAACAATAATATAGTGTATGCTTGAAATTTGCTGAGACACTGAATCTGCTGGCACCTTGGTCTTGGACTTCCCAGCCTCCAGAAAAGTGCAGGAGTGGATAAAATGTTATTGATGTAAGCTAAAATATCTTATATATATAGCAGAATATTATTTTTGCTATATTAGCCAATGAGTCCCTCTCCACTATATTTCTCTTTTATTCAATTTAAACTGGACATTGACACCCAGGACCTCAGGACTGTTGGAATCCAGCAGAAACATAGAAGGTCACTTTTCAACTCTAGAATTTCAAGTGAAATATCTTTCCAGCTGTAGAAATTAAGGGCAGAAGTAACAGCTTGAGAAAAGCATACATCCTATATTTCTGTTCTATAATGCACACTAAAATGTGTAGTTATTAATCAGATCTATGAAAACAGCAACTCATATAATTTAATATGTTGGTTCCCATCCATTTGTGCTGCTATAGCAAAATACTACGAGTTGCATGGCTAATGTATCACACACAGTTGTGGAGGTTGCGAAGTACAAGAACAAAGCACTGGCAGTTTTGGTGTCTGGTAAGGGCTTGTTTTCTGCTTCATAGATGGTGATTTGTTGCTGTAGCCTCACGTGGTAGAAGGTACAAGTAGCTCCTTCAAGCATCTTCCATAAGTGCGCTAATCCCATTCATGAGGATAAAGTAGTATGACCTAATCAGCTCTCCAAGATGTCACTTCCTAATATCACCACATCGAAGATTAGATTTCGACATATGATTTTGGAGAGAAACGAACATTCATATTACAGCAATGACTTAATTGTTTCTTGCTTGTCTCCTTTAATATAAACTTGGTGGGGTCAGGAACCATGCTTTTCTGCTATACTCAGTAATATAATTTAGATATTTACCCCTACCCAAATCTCATGTTGAATTGTAACCCCCGGTGCTGAAATTGGGGCCTAGCAGGAGGTGATTCGTTCATAGGGGTGGTTTCTAATGGCTTAGCATCATCCCCTTGGTGCTGTTCTGGCGATAGAGGTCTCAGGAGATCTGGTTGTTCAAAAGTGTATCGCACCTCCTGTTTTTTTCTCTTCCTCCTGCTCCAGCCATGTGAAGTGCTGGCTGTCCCTTCCCCTTCCACCATGATTGTAAGTTTCCTGAGGCCTCCCCAGAAGCAGAAGCCACCATGCTTCCTGTACAGCTTGAAGAACTGTGAACCAATTAAATCTCTTTTCTTTATAAATTACCCAGTCTCAGGTATTTCTTTAGAGCAATGCCTGAACTGACTAATACACTCAGTATACTATATTCAATATACTCGGTAATTAACTGTGTTCAACATAAACTAGGAGGGCTAAATGTAATCTTTAGAGTAAATTAAGGAATGGACAGATGAACAAATGGCTTTATCATTTCACAAGAAAGATGGAGAAACAGGCCTAAAAGAATGAATCCAACTTACAGAAGACCATACCCCTTTCTCAAACACGCAGACTCCTCCCTGCATCCATTCAGACATTCTCTTACAGAGTGTCTTAGTCTGTTTTAGTTGTTAACCCAAACCAAAATACTGGGTGACCTAAACACCAGGAATTTATTTATCACAGTTCTGAAGGTTAGAAATCCAAAATCAAGGTGACCACCAGTTCAGTTACTGGTGAGGGCTCTATTCTTGAATTGCAGACAGTTAGCTACTCACTGTGTCCTTACATGGAAAGAGAGAAAGAGCAAGAGAGGAAGACAATGAGAAAAAGAGAGAGAGAGACAGAGAGAGAGAGACTGAGTCTCTTCTCATAAGGACACTAATCCATCAGATCATCAGATCAGAGCCCCCAGCCTTTTGAACTCATTTAAATTTAATTACCTCCTGATAGGCCCTATCTCCAAACACAGTCCCATTGGGGGTTAGGAATTCAATGTATGAATTTGATGAGTGGGTGCTATTCAGCCCACAGCATTAAGAAAAGAGAAGTCATGACTGCAGTTTCCATAAAAAGCAGAATCACCAGCCAAATCACTTCCATCCTTCCTCTTCTCTCTCTGATTGCTTCAGCCAACATTTCAGGACAAGGAGGCCTCAAGACTGTCTCATCAATCACTGCTCCCCATGCTGGTGCAATAAATGTTACCTAATGGCTGAGGACATAGGAAAGTCCCTACAGGCTTAACCTGCACCCATAGTTCCTTGCCCACCAGTTCCCATTCCTATGCTGGACGCTGGAAGGAGAAAGGAGACAAAAACACAAAGTGAAATGTCAATTTCACAAATTCTCAATAAACAGAATTAGTGCATCAGGATATGGACAGAGAGCAGCCACATCGATGTGTAAAGCCAAACAAGCCTGCGCCAGGTTCTTGTCTCTCCATCTCCAGCCCTGGCTGGCATCACAAGATAGGAGGCAGGTCTGGGGAGAGGAATTCACACATATGCTGCCAGACATTGGATGTGTAATTCACTCTCTAAAAGGCAGGAAGCAACATTTAGAGGAGGCTGCACGGTACAGACAAATACAAATTTCAACAGAAGCCTTTGTCGGGGATGGCGGGAGACAGATGAAGGACGGAGCTGTCATCGCTGCGTCTTAACTGGAAGATCACAGTTCTGGTAAATGTGCCAAAGAAAACTGTTCAGTGCCCCCATTTCTGTAAGGGGTGTGGGGAGGGGAAGCAGGATGCTTTCATAAAATATGAATACCCAAATTCTCACAACTATAACCATTTTCAATCAAAAGGATTCTTGCTCTTCCTTGATTATATTTCCCCCTTCTCTTGTAACTTTCCTGCCATTCCAGGTTTTTAACTTGGATCGATTGTCATTTCGACAGCTGTCTTTAGAGTTCTCTTTTTATCTTGACCATGTGTCATAGAAAAAATATATATATTTTTCTTTCTATTCTGACTCCTTTAAAGTGGTCTGTGAAGTTTTGTGTTGTTTCATCCACTGTGGGCTCAGAAAAAAAAAAAAAAATCAAAAACTAAAACATCCACTCTTGGGCTCTGATGCAACCTACAGAGACAGGCTGGGTGGCTGAATCACCAAAACAAGTTGTTGATCCATCAAGTCAGCAGATAGGACACTTTACTAATGGCACTGAACTCAATTAGCTTCATTTGTGCCCAAAGCCCAATTGTAGAGCCCCCCTCTACTCCACTGAAGGTCTCTAAGGGCCATTGGCCCTGAGAGAGAAGGCTGTTGGCTACACTGTTCTTTTCCTCTGGAGAAGTAATCTGAGATTCCTGGTTTGGAATGGCATACTGACCTTACCATTACCACAGTATATAACAAACTAACTAACAAAACCTCTATTAGGATGAGAAAAGTCCCAGCAAGATTTTGGTTTGTTGTGTTTGGTATGTTGTGGCGACATATTTACAGGTGAACCTTACTTTTTACCAGCCCTACTAGCTTGAAGTTTATGATTATTTAAATGGACTTGGAAACTTTTAGCTAGATTTGTATTTGAATCCCACCTCTGCCGGGGAGTAGTTCTTTGACCTCTTCACACCTCAGTTATCCCATGTGTAAAGTGATTTTGAAGATTTAATTAGATAAGAGGTTCTCAAATTTCACTGTACATTGGAATTACTTGACATGACATAAAAGTTGCTGATAACTGGTTCTACTTTACCTGGTCTTGGCAACAGCCTAGATTTTGGTAGTTTATAATCTCCCCAGGTGGTTCTAATGTAAAGCTAAGCTTGAATGCCAGTTGATTATATAATACATGTACAGTACTGTTTTTCAGCCTTACATTAGAATCACCTAAAGAGCTTGTTAAACTGAATTGCCAGACCCACCCTCAGAGTTTCTGTTCTACAGGTCTGAATGCGCTTGTATCTAAAACTGTGCCCAGGTGATGGAGATGCTGCTGATCCAGCCATCACACTTTGAAAAGTGTGAAATATGATAAAAATAACTCCTCCAGAAAATATAAAAGGAAGAAACAACTTTCAATTCATGTTATGAAGCATGTAGTACCTTGATACCAACACTAGGTAAAGATAGTGAAAACAAAAATGAAACTAGACCAATATTAATCACCAATATACACGCAAAATATTTATTAAAAGACATGACAAAAACCACAATTACTTTTGTACCAACCTAATAATTAAATAATTGCAGATATATTTCAGTAATCTATATGTGATTATACACCTAGAGCAGGTGGGGTTTATTCCAGGCATGCAAGGCTGGTTCAATATTTGAAAATCAATCAGTGTGATCCAGTGATAAAGGGAGCCAGGTTTCTGCTAGCTTGAGAAGGGAGCTACAAATAAGAAAATAGAATGACTCCTGCCATGCTGGAGTGGAATTAGAGCTATCAATTTGAATTCATGATTTTATCATAGAGGGGTGATGATATAGAAATGGATCAAGTTGTATGTGTGCATACACATGCACTTGTACATATATGCATGTGTGTATGTACATAAATACCTCTATTTTGCACATATTCTCCCTGAGGAAGAATAACATTCAATATTCCAAACCCAGGAGACAGCATCTGATTGGCTGAGGATGGGTCACATCTTCACTCCCTAGCCAGTGGAGCATGAGAAACACTGACTTGCAACCCAACCAACATTGTCTATGATCAGAAGTAAGTGTCCAAAAGGAAAATGGTAAACTGCTTCCAAAGGAAGGGGATATGGATGCGGGGTTGGCTGAACCCAACAATATCCTGTTCACGAGGCATGTCACATGAGAAGACTTAAGGTATGAGGAAATATTTTTGGAGGGATGTCTTCAGAGTAAAAAACCACACTTTTTCTTTTTAAATTTCTTTTGAGATAGAGTCTCACTCTGTCACCCAGGCTGGAGTGCAGTGGCACAATCATAGCTCACTGTAGCCTTGATCTCCTCAGCTCAAGCGATCCTCCCACCCCAGCCTCCCAAGTACCTGGGACTATAGGTGCACACCACCACACAGGCTAATGTTTTTTTGTTTGTTTGTTATTGTAGAGATGGGGTCTCACTGCACTGCCGAGGCTGGTCTGTAACTCCTGGCCTTACATGATCCTCCCATCTTAGCCTCCCAAAGTGCTGGGATTACAGGCTCGAGCCACTGCACCTGGCCTGTAAAAACCATAGAAATAGACTCCAAAATGTTGATTATACTATATTAATCTACCTTATCGGTCTTAGGAAATTAGACCAAATGTGAACTACCAGCCCACTGAGAGACATCCACCAGCCAGCAAGAAGCCAATCAGATGCTTTGCCTCAAGAATTTGAATTGAGAAGTGCAAAGACTGATGTGGAAACACTGCGTCTTTATTAATGACAGAACATTAGTAAGAGACTCCAGGAATTATTTCTTCCCAGGATTTTAGAGCTACTCTTGGCTTTTGTCTGTTGATACCTAGTTATTCAATAACTTTTGATTTCTTGAGCTAATCCAAAATTTTTAATAAAGTCCACTTTTCTATGTACTAGTATGACTAGGCTCAATTCTCCAGGATTCACTCAGTTTTACTCATAAAACTGAGTAAAAGTTTTATGAAGATTCCCCCTATCAACATAAGTAGATGAGAGTAAATTACTCTCATCTTCATTTTAAAAGAAAGAAAATTAAAAGTCCAGAGTGCCCACATCATGTTTAAATTTTCCCCCAGTGCTCAAAAATTTACCCCAAAAGGGAAAAAGTAAATTTATGTGCTGGAAAAAAACTGTGTGTGTGTGTGTGTGTGTGTGTTTCACTGATAAACCAGGTGAAGGAAAGGGTTACCTACTTCAGTTCAATAATTCTTCTGAATTCTCTGTCATGAAGCAAGAGAGTGGATTGAGTGAGAAAGCAAGAATATGTACCACAAATCAGAATAATTGCATTATTTCACTATCTCTTTGGCTCAGTTTTCTTTTTTTTAATTACGGGATTGTTTTTTGCATTTAAAAACCTTTTATAATACACTCAGCCACCTCTAAAAGACAGTAAAATATATATCATTCTAAAAAGAGGGATACGAATTCAAGTTTGATTCAAAACTCAATGAGAAATATGGAGTTGAGGCCATTACCATATAAATTATCATTTGTGTGAGGTTGAAGAGAGACTGGTTCTGAAAGGAGTGGTAGTAAATCATAATTAGAATGGCCTCCTGAGTCTGATTGTAAGTGAGCAGGCATCCTCTTCTGAAATATACTCAGCGTTCCACATGGAATAAATTCCTCTCCACCACAACTATAAATTTGGGTGAAGATTAAGTTTTATTATATTCCACACACATCATTTCCAAATCCTAAAATGATTCAGATAATTAGGTTGAATTCTCAGACTCTTCCCAATCAACTGGGGCTATGTTTGTCAGAAAATCAAGTTTTCAACATCAGTGGATCTTAGAAGGTATGTGTTTCAGCAGGTATCTAGACCTGTGTATTAGGTTGTTAATTTTTACAACTTTTTCAAACATGCTTTCTTTGTTTTTAAAAACTTTTCTTTTACATTTTTTAACTAAATAGGTTCCTATTATAGTTTCTCTTTTTACTCCATTTTTATTACCCATTCTTCAAATCTTAAATGAATTATGGTTGACTTACAAAGATATAGAATATATGACATTTTTACATTGCCAATCTATAAATCAGACCTAAGTCAGTTTATAGGTACTTCATATTCAAGATTTATGAAAGTGATATTGAAAAAAGTTTTAATTAATGACACAAATAAAACCATAATGTTCTGGAGATATTTGACTCCAACCATCTGCTTGGCACAAGGAGAAATAATTTCTTCTCACTGTCATAAAGAAACGTACAGAGAAAATTAAGATATTTTTCAATCTTTCTTCTTGGTCTGGCATCTATATAGAGACAATCAGCAACTTTGACCATGGAAGTTGTTAAAATAAAGAGAACTAATGTTTATTAATTGCTAACTATGGGTCAAACATTGTGGTGAGTGCTCTGGATACTTAACCTCCTCTGCTGCACCTTTCTTCTGTACATATGGAAGACAGGTGTGGTGGACACCTCTACAGCATCCCAACCAGGTCCCTCTCTCCACACATGGGGATTACAATTCCAGATGTGATTTGGGTGGGGATTAAAAGCCAAACCATATCAGCCTCTTTGCTTTGTATTCAAGCACATGTCTTGCTTAGGCCAGTAGAAAAACAGAGAAGTGTTGGAGTTCCCCTTTGTACCCATAAGTGTTCTAATTGCTCTCATGGGCCTCTCCCACCTCCTTGGGAATGTGCTGCTGGGCTGGCCAGCTGGTGCCAGAAGGAGTTGAGGGACACTTGAATCAGAGCCACCCCTAGCAGGAGCACAGCCTACGCCAGTGGGGACCCACAATCACAGATGATTGTGGGGTAATGCATTAACAATATAAATATATTCTTAATTTGAAATAGTCACAAAATAACCAACAGTAGTAAGTATAGTACAAGGAACTTTCCCCCCTGAACCAAGTGAGAATAAATTGTCAATCTGATGCCCAATCACCCCAAATTACTTAAGTATTTCCTACAATAAGAACAAAACCTACAAAACTTCCAGACAACCATTACAATTGGGAAATTCGCATTGATATGTTACTGATATATAAAAATCAAACTTCATTCTAATTTCACCAAAATTCTCAATAATGTCCTTTACAGCAAAGGAGCTAACTCTGCATTACAGGCTGTTGATAGAAACCTTTCAGTTGTACTCTTTCTATTAGGGTTTTTAGGCTGGTGGAATACAAACCCAGTGACACTGGTCATCATGTCTCTCAATGCATGAGGGAAGCTTGACAAGGAAGAAGCTGGCACACAGAATAGCAGAGCTCAGAGGTGGAAAAGAAGAAGCTTCCTAGCTCTGAGCCCGTGAGGTAGTAACTTCACCTCTCAGCACCTCTGTTTACTCAACTGTAAAATGGGTGCATGAAGGACTGAATGGTTGGTCATATGAAGCCCTTAGCAAAATGCCCAATTCAAAATAATGTTGTACGTGTTACTAGTTATTGATCCTTAATGTTCCTCATGTAATCTAAGTAACCCACAAAACCATGGAGCCCCCATGCACACAGAAAAGGAGAAAAGAAAATCAACCTCACAATATTCTCATATTTACTGTAAATTAAAATGATTAAACCAGACATTTCTCAAATCCAAAAGCTAAATGTGAACTTTAATTATCTAGAAGGACAGTCTCCTGTGACTTATTCTGTGTTGCTAGATGAGAAAGTTTTCTGATTAAATCAGTTTTCCATTGAAACAAAAATATCAGTCTGAGAGGGAACATTAAGCTTGTCACTTAATACTTTTGATTTACTTAACAGAAATAAATAAGTGCAAATGTGTTGGATCATATTCCTTTCGGTATCTCCATTAAAATATTTATTTCTAAGTTAAATTAATTTAGCTCATTTAATTTTTATTGCATTTTGATGAGTTCATTTATTTAAAAAAACACCTCACTTAAGCTTTATAAATCAGTATACTTCATGAGTTGAAATTTTTTTAAAAGGCTTTCAAGTTGGAATTCATGGCCAGGTCATCTTATAATTCATCAAATTGTTACTTTCTCAATGCTTGGAGTATTGACTAATATCTCTCTTGGAACCCAAATTAACAGTGTCCATGCCATGTGTTCCAACATCACCTTAAATACTGCTTCAATGTTCCACTACCTTTATTCCTTTCCATTTTCACAAATGATTTATCAGCACTTGATGGCATCAAAGATTTTAGATGTTTCTTAATTTCCCCTTATCATGGAAGAGAGAAGATTCATGATTCCACAAAACCTAGATCTCCCCTGCCTGTGTCTATTAGCATTTTTTGTTTAATCTGAGCTCTGCAGAGAACAAATGGTTGCATGAACCACTTTGCTGCACATGATTTGGGCAGGAAGCCCTGATGCCACACTACAACCATGTCACGTCTTATCACGTACTGAGCATACCAGAAGGATTCCATTTTACAGAGCTGACACTAGTCTTTGCCCATGAGATGGCAGTCTAAAAGAGAGACCCAGGCTGGGCGTGGTGGCTCACGCCTGTAATCTCAGCACTTTGGGAGGCCAAAGCAGGTGGATCACCTGAGGTCAGGAGTTTGAGACCAGCCTGGCCAACACGGTGAAACCCTGTCTCTACTAAAAGCAATAATAATAATAATAATAATAATAATACGAAAAATTAGCTGGGCATGGTGGTGGACACCTGTAATCCCAGCTATTCAGAGGCTGAAGCAGGAGAATCGTTTGAACTCAGGAAGCAGAGGTTGTAGTGAGCTGAGATCACGCCACTGCACTCCATCCTGGGCAACAAGAGTGAAACTCTGTCTCAAAAAAAAAAAAATTAAAAATTAAAATAAAAGAGAGATCCAAATTCTTTTTGAACTAATTCCACAACTGTGAACATTGAACATGCTGGAAGGAGATAAACATCCTTCCGGCATTTTTTATCCATCCCAGCCATTGACCTGCCCATATATGTCTACCTTAGCCACACAGCAGTGAATAGACTGTGAGAATACTGATTTGTTTAATTATCAAGCATTTATTGAGAACCAACAGTATGCCAAGCATGTATTTAGACACTAATAATGCAGCATTTAGGAAAACAAGACCCCTGAAATCATGGAATTTATTCTCTTTTGGAATGAGACAGACCACAACCAAATCAATGCATGTCATGTCAGGAAAAAATAAATGCAAAGAAGCCCAATCAAGCAGGATGAGGAAACAGGGGTGAAGGCAAGAGTTATTACTTTAATTAGGGTGGCCAGAGAAGACCTTATGGAAAAAGTGCCGTTTAAAGTAGAGAACTGACACTGATGGAGAGGAGGATGAAGACAGTCGCATTGACAACGACCACAGCTGTCCTTTATTGTATTCACCACTTGACATATACAGTCGAATTCTCACACAATCCTAACAAGTAGATTCTGTTATACTTCCTATTTCAAAGGGAACACAGAAGTAAAATTATTTTTTTCAAGGTCACCTAACTCGTCACTGGCTGATGATGCAGGAGACTAGAGCCATCATCCCTGTGGACAGTGGCCACTGCTGCATCCCTTTTGTGTCCTGTGACCCTGGAGAGGTGAGGCTGAATATGACCTTTTCCACTTAATAGAGAATTAAAGACCTGGACCTTCCCTGAAAGTTCTTACAAAGAGGCACAGAAGTTCTGTCATTCACAGGTGCTATTCTACTGACCACCTTTGCCTGCTCTCACCTTCTCCTGGGGCCCTGCATAAATGTAACCATGAAGGGCTTCCTGCCCTTGTCATGGTTACCTACTGAGCTGAGCCTACACAGAGAGCTAATAGTTACAAGCAGGTGGATCCAGGCTTTGTAAGGCCTGAAGAGTTTATAATTCAGGAAATCTGTTTTAAGAAAAAGAATACAAAACTATGAACACAAAATAAGGTGTACAAATAAATATTTATTTATAAATCATAAAATAATATCTTTATTAAAATATAAGAAACACCATAAGCATTGTCTATTTTTTTTATGTGCTAATACTTTAGTTATTAACTGTCTGGTCTACCTTAATAATTTTCTTACTTTTGACTGGACACTCTTTCATCTTCTTTCAGATTCAAAACATGTAAAGACATGCATGTTTTTAGAACTGTGGTTGAATTTTGGAACACTTCTAAAAAGTTTCTTTTATAGGTGTGCTGCAATATGAAAAAAATTTTCCATAGACCAGCAATGGCCAGATGAGCCAGTGAAGTGAAACCCATATGGTGGTCATGGTTTTGACAAAGCATTTGTGTGAATCATGGATCAAAACAGAAAGAGCTCATCAACTGGCACCAGGTATTGAAATGATGGCAACCAGACTCTGATGCTTCCTTATTGACTGTTTTGGAGTGGACTGAGTCAGACTGGACATTGTTATTGATTGGTACATTTCTAGACGCCAGTTAGACCCATCATTGCATAATAATTTCCTTCATAGAGTCAATGCCTTACCAGATGAATGTGTGAAATATACGTTAGCTGCATTGTTCTAGTTATCTTTATTAACATCAATCTTATCGGTATTAGACAGAAGTGTTGAAAATTTTCAACTTAATACTCTGTTGAAAATTCCATGTAAATGACAACACTTAAATTGGATATCTTTTCAAGAGAATTATTGATATCTGGGAAGGACCCTAGATACAAGAATCTTTAAGAAGGCTGGAGCAGAGATACCATCTCACACTAGTCAGAATGGTGGTTATTAAAAAGTCAAGAAATAACAGATGCTGGCAAGATTGTGGAGAAATAGGAATGCTTTTACACTGTTGGTGGAAGTGTAAATTAGTTCAACCATTGTGGAAGACAGTATGGTGATTCCTCAAGGATCTAGAACCAGAAATACCATTTGACACAGCAATCCCATTACTGGGTATATACCCAAAAGAATATAAATCATTATATTATAAAGATACATGCATGTGTGTGGTCACTGAAGCACTATTCACAATAGCGAAGACATAGAATCAACCCAAATGCCCATCAATGATGGACTGGATAAAGAAAATGTGGTACATAGACACCATGGAATACTACCTATGCAACCACAAAAAAAGAATGAGATCATGCCCTTTGCAGGGACATGAATGAAGTTGGAAACCATTATCTTCAACAAACCAACCCAGGACAGAAAACCAAGCACTGTATGTTCTCACTTATAAGTGGGATCTCAACAATGAGAACACATGGACACAGGGAGGGAAACAACACACACTGGGGCCTGTTAGTGGGTGGGGTCAGGGGAGGGACCACATTAGGAAGAATAGCTAATGCATCCTGGGCTTAATATCTAGGTGATGGGTTGACAGGTGCAGCAAACCACCATGGCACATGTTTACCTATGTAACAAACCTGCATGTCCTGCACATGTACCCCGGAACTTAAAATGAAAATTAAAATGAAAGAACGCTGGAGCAGCTGAGTTTTCTTATTCCTCTATGTGTTCATAGCCACTGGATGGTTACACTGGGAAACCAACAAGGAAGAGGGGTGTGCTAGACTGGCAATGATGGAAACAAATCCCAGAAATCTGTTGGGGAAGAGGGTCATAGAAACATTAATTAATTAGAATTGGCCTCTGAACAGCATGAGGCTGAACTGTATGGGTCCACAGATAACATGGATTTTCTTCTACCTCTGCTACCCCTGAGACAGCAAGACCAACCCCTCCTTTTCCTCAGCCTCCTTAATGTGAAGACGATGAGGATCAAGACCTTTATGATGATCCACTTCCACTTAATGAATAGCATCATAAATATATTGTCTTTTCCTTATGATTGTCTTTATAACATTTTCTTTTCTCTGGCTTACTTTATTTTCTTTTATTCTCTAGCTTACAGAATACAGTGTATAATATATAACATTAAAATATGTGTTAATTGACTGTGTTAGTGGTAAGGCTTCTAGTCAACAGTAGGCTATTAGTGGTTAAGTTTTTAGGAAGTTAAAAGTTACATGTGGATTTTTTGACTGTGCAGGGGACAGAAAGTTTGGTGCCCCTAACCCCCAAGTTGTTCAGGGGTCGACTGTATATACATTGAATTAATGACAAGATAGTATGAAAGAAAGCTAAGCCTATATAAAAAAAATCAAGTCTAAACCCTGACAACTAGTAAGTGGCACACTTCTGAAGCGGCGAATACAGAAATCACTGAAATTTACAGCTGAAGATACTTTGAGAAATCAGTCAGTTCCCACCTCAGCGAACTCTCTGCCATTCCCTCTGCCTGAAATGTATTTACTCCAAGGTTTCTGCAGCTGAACCTTTCTCATTATTTCAATTGTCATTCAAATGGTTTACCATCCTCAGAGAGGTGTTTCTCCCAAAGCCACTCCCCCAACGCGATCTGAATTATATGACTGGATTGCATTTGCATCACCAGTGTATTCCTAGTTTATACTGCTCATTTATTTATTTATCTACGTGTTTGTTGTCCTTTCCACTGGGATAGAAGCTCCTAGAAATTGTCACTGTTTTCCTAATGCCTAGAATAATGTTTCGCACATAGTAGATATTCAGTAATAGGGTGAATCCACTTATTCTGTAGATGAATAAGCTGAAGGAGAGGAATGTTATCTAACTTGTCTAAGGTTATTTGAATACCCCAGGGTCAGAACTAGGCCTCAGAATTTAGAGGCTTCGCTCCTGGTAAATTCAGCTTTCCAGATCCCAATGAAACAACTCAATATCTGAATGTATAGCGGTGGATATTATTCTGATGTTTTCGAGACATACAAATATGAGAAAAAATATAATTATGTTTGTTTTGCATGTGTAGTCAAGTCTTGTCACCTGGGGAAATCTAGCATTTAGACTTTTCTGAAGCACACACATTTCAACTCCAGAAGAAAAGCTGGAAATGTTTTTCTTACAAAGATGAAATTAGCAATTTAGAAAATGATTTGAAATGTAAAGACATTTCACAGTATTGCCAAGAATAGTTTGCAAACCTCATTAATGAGATATACTAACTTGGAAACTACCACCATCTACTCAACAGTAAAACTATTGTAATTAAGTTAGAGCGTGTCTATGTTACTTAGGAAAATAAGTAATTGCACTATGCCCTTGAGAGATATTGCTAATTTGGCTCATTGAGCTAATACTCTTGCAGTCTTATCTGAAGCTAAATTTGATAATCAGATGCCCATGCTTAGGACAACTGACTGCCTTCTATAAAAACATATTATTGCTTCAGCCACATTGCCCAGTGAGCTGAAGGCAGCACAGAAAACTAATATCTGACATATGCTCAGGTTGTCTTTAATTACAAAAGCAAAATGCCAATTTCTTGAGGCCAGGAGTTTGAGACCAGCCTGGGCAACATAGTGAGAGCCCCAGCTCTCCAAAAAATAAAAAATTAGCTGGGTTTGGTGGTGCATGCCTGTAGTCCCAGCTACTTGGGAGGGTGAGGCAGGAGAATAGCTGAAGCTCAGGAGTTTAAGGTTGTAGTGAGTGATGATTGTACCAGGGCACTCTAGCCTGGGCTACAGAGCAAGACACCATCTCTCAAAAAGAAAAGAAAGAAAGAAAAAAAAAAAAACAAAGAAAAAACAATATCAACAAACAGTGACTAAGCAACTCTTACATACCAACTCTGTGAGAAACACTGGGACTCCAAGTTCCTCACTGCAGAGCTTACTAAATATGAGTATCACAAAAACTGAAAATATCGGCTCAGAACCACAGTGATATCACAAAATATGGTATCTGAGAGCGTGAAAGAGTAATTTATTTCAATATTTAAACTAGCTATGGCACGCACAAGGGAAGTCAAATCTAGCCTTCTGCCGAGTTAGAGGTTAAAGAGGTAGGTGACCGGCCAAGGATCTAGATGATGTTTGACTTTCTAGACTGGTCAAAAAAACAACTTCCAGGCCAACTCTGGTCTTGCTTCTGCCCAAGGCTTTCTGATGTCCTGTGTCCTGGTGAAGATGATTTTTGTGAGTAGAAGGAGTTCAACCAGTTTCTGATAGATATATTTTACCATTAACATTGGAACAAATTCTCAATGAATGGGTTTTAAGAGTATTTATCTGGGAGGAAAGAAGAACGATATAAATAGCCCTGCATTCACCACCCCCCTTCTAATTAGATTTCTCCCAGCAAAGGAAAGCTTAAGGAAGGTCATGACTCAGAATCTCCTTTTCCACAAAGGAGCAGTTGAGACTTCAGTGATCCTGCCTACATGGAAGTGGACTTTCTCAGCTACTAATTTTCCTGTGAATGCACAGTTAAGGTTTCTCAAGACTAGGCAATCACAATTACGTACAGAGGAAACTGTTTTCATAAAGAAATATGAAACGTGCTCAGATAGAAGGGAATATGTATAAACAATCGAGTGTCTTTATCTTTAAAAAGTGAGAGGAATGTGATTCTGAAATGCCCATCGTACTGTAAACACGTCCCATTACCATCTATTTCTATTATGATAATATCGATGAGGGGGTGTAACAGCTCAGAATATATTGTGAGTTCTCTTTTCAGTATCATGAATTTTGGCAGATTATAAATATACATTGAAAATTCATCCACTAACAAAAACCTACTTGTTACCCAAGAGAAATGTGGCAACCATTCTAGGTCCCGAGATGATTGAAGGAGCTATCGGATGGAAGCTGTATTTAGCTCATAACAATAGCTCAGTTACTTTTCGCTATACTTGGTATTTAAAAGCTAAATTCTTACTTTACTATCTTTAAGACACGTCTAGCATGACACACCTGAGAACAAGGTTTAAAACTGCTGTCTCCACCAGGAGCATTTAGCTTTGCAGAAGAAAACTCAATCCTGCAACACCAATTCTTTTCTTAGCCCTGGCTAGTTAGTTCATTAAAATGGAACTCTGAGCCTTGTGCAAGAAGACTTAGATGGCTCCACAAAAGGAATCACCACCATCATTGGAAGCCTGATGCACAGAAGACTGGCTGCTAACAGTGAGACGTGCAAGCCCTTCTTGCAGAGAAGAAAGCATAGTTTTCTCAGTGAAAACCATATTTAGGGAGTTCTCTAGGGTCATCTAGTTTCTTCACTTCCTGGAATGGTGCTAAAGTTAATATATGCTCATAGCTGTGTCAACGTCCATTCTGAGCTCAATGAATACACAGAGATGATGCTCAGTCTCCCTCGTTTATACATGCTTCACAGGGTGATCCTTGCTGGTACTTCAGTTCTGAGGTATATCAGCTATTCAGGGAAATGGTTGACATCTTCCCATACTACATCATGTTTTTCTGTTTTACATTCTGGAGTAATCTTTTGTTACACTTCTCAGCCCTTATCATAATTCAATGTTATTTTAGTTTAGTTTAGTTTTTATTTTATGTTTTTGAGACGGAGTCTCGCTCTGTCCCCCAGGATGGAGTGCAGTGACGTGATCTTGGCTGACCGTAACCTGTCTCCTGAGTTCAAGAGATTCTCCTGCCTCAGTCTCCCGAATAGCTGGAATTACAGGCACCCACTACCCAGCTAATTTTGGTATTTTTAGCAGCGATGGGGTTTCACCATGTTGGCCAGGCTGGTCATGGACTCCTGATCTCAAGTGATCCGCCCACCTTGGCCTCTCAAAGTGCTGGGATTACAGGTGTGAGCCACTGCACCCAGCCAATGTTTTAAAATAATTTTTTACTTGTAGAAAAGCTGTGAAAAAATAGCACATGTCCCTATATTCCTCATCCAGTTCTCCATTAAAGTTAACCTCATACACAACCACGGTACAATGATCAAAACCAGAAAATTACATTGGCACATTACTATAAATTATCAACCTTAATTGATTATCACCAGTTTTTCTGACTAAAGTCCTTAGCCTGTCCCAGAACTCAATCCAGGGTCCCATACCACATCCAGTGGCTGTGTTTCCTAAATCCTCTCTAATCTGTGACAGTTCCTCATTTTGTCATCTTCCATGACTTCAGCATAACTCAAGAGAACTTTGCAGTTATTTTATAAAACATCTCTTCAGTTTGGTTTAGCTGATGTTCCACCATGATTAGATTAGAGTTCTGCGCTGTTGGCGGGAAGGTCATCAAGGTGATCCTGTATCCCGTTCAGTGCATTGGTGCATTGCGTCAGGAGGTACATGCTTTCAGTACAACTTATTAATGCTGGTGCTATTCTTGTTCCTTTGCTTAAGGGTCTAGCTTCATGTTCTCTCCACTCCAAAGTCACTATTTTTCCCTTTGCAAATTAATACATGTGTTGGGGGAGATTTGAGACTATGGCAATATATTACAGAATAAATGATTTATCTTTTAAAGAGATTCAGATTCGACCAGGTGCAGTGGCTCACTCCTATAATCCAAGCACTTTGGGAGGCCAAGGCTGGAGAATCACAAGGTCAGGAGTTCGAGACCAGCCTGGTCGATATGGTGAAACCCTGTCTCCACTAAAAATACAAAAATTAGCTGGCGTGGTGGCAGGCACCTGTAATCCCAGCTACTCAGGAGGCTGAGGCAGGAGAATTGCTTGAACCCGGGAGGCGGAGGTTGCAGTGAGCAGAGATCATGCCACTATACTCTAGCCTGGGTGACAGAGGAAGACTCCATCTAGAAAATAAATAAATAAATAAAGAGATCCAGATTCATATGTAAAATATATATAATAATTTTTTTTTTTTTTGAGTCAGGCTCTCACTTTGTTGCCCAGGCTGGAGGGCAGTGGCGCGATCTCAGCTCGCTGCAACCTCCGCCTCCCAGGATCAAGCGATTCTCATCCCTCAGCCCCCCGAATAGCTGGGAATACAGGCACACACCACCATCCCCGCTAATTTTTGTATTTTTTGGTAGAGATGGGGTTCACCATGTTGGCCCGGCTGGTCTTAAACTCCTGACCTCAGGTGATCCACCTCCCTTGGCCTCCCAAAGTGATGGGAATACAGAAGTGAGCCACTGTGCCCGACTGAATCTGGATCTTATTACAAATTTATTATATATATCTTACATATGAATCTGGATTTTATTACAATATAATGTGTGTGTGTGTGTGTGTGTGTGTGTACAACCACCCTTGGAGTTATCATTTCTGCTTCCCTTCATTTTTTTGTGCAAGTCCACACCACTTTTCTTCTCACTGAAAGATGACCTTTACAATCTCTTGTAGTGCATTTCTCCTGATGATAAATTTATTCAGGGTTTGTATGCCTGAAAAACAGCTTATGTTGTCATAATTATTGAAAGACGTTCACTGGGTAGAATTCTAAGTTGACAGTTTATTTCGTTTGTTTTTTAACCCTTTTAACCTTCAGTGCTGTAAGGATAATGTTCCCTGCCTTCTCACATGCAACGTTCCCAACGAGAAATCAGTTGCCTTCCTTGTCTTTGTTTCTCTGATTCTAATGTGTCCTTGTTCTCTGGTTACCTTAGTGATTGTTTTTATCATTGGTTTCAACAATCGGATCACTATGTGTCTTCCAGTGATTTTCTTCACATTTCTTGTGCTTGAAGCTCATCGAGCTTCTTGGATCTGTGAGTTTATGGTTCTTATTAGGTTTGGGAAAGTTTTGGCCATTATTCCTTCAATTACCCAACACTCCCTTTCATTCTAATTGCATTATTGAAGATTTTATACAACTCATTTAAGTGCTAATCATATATATCATATATATACACAATCATATAATCATATGCACATATGTGTGTATATACATACATGCAAATAGTATATATGTGTATGTTTATATATATATTTATATATAATTTTATTTTGGATCATTTCCATTGCTTTGTGTTCAGGTTTACTGATCTTTAATTCCGCAATATCTAAGCTACCATTAACCTCTACAAGTATATTTTCATCCCATTGTAATTTTCATTTTTAGACATTTGAATGGAGACTTTTAAAATATCTTCTATGGCTTTATTAGCTTTCAAATATTTGGAATACACTTATAACTATTTTAATAGTAATAAGTAATAGTAATAAGTAATAATATACTAGTAGCAGTAATAAGTAACAATATAATCATTGTCTGCTGATTCTAAAGTTCTGTGTCCATTTTGGCTTTGAGTGGATTGGCCACTTTTTCTCAGCATGTCAGGTTGTATTTTCTTGCTTCTTTGCATGTCTGGTAATTTTTCAACGAATGCCAAACATTGTGTATTTTATCTTGCTGGGTGATAATTTTTTTTTATTTCTACAAATGTTCCTGGGCATTGTTTTGCAAAAAGTTGAGTTACTTTGAAATAGTTTTATTATTTTATGTCTGGTTTTTATACTTACTAGGCAGTTGCTGGCAGTTGGTGTGATGCTCAGCCTAGAACTAATTATTCCCCAGTGCCGGGACAAGACATTTATGTATCACTATTCGGTCTCCGTGACTCCTTAGGGTTTCCATGGTATCTGGCGGGAACAGGGACTATTCTCAGCCACGTGTGAGTGTCACCTCTGTACTCACTAGTCCTTTCCGGTATAATTTCTGTATTCCCTGGTGGCTTTCTCACATCTTTGCATTGGTCCCCACTGCTGAATAATCAGGGGGTCCTGCTACATATCTCTGGAGATTTCTCCCTAATCTTCTCTCCCATACTCTGTGAACTGTAGTCCTTTTTGTCCTGGACTCCATCTGTACCTCTTCAATTCACGGCATCCACTGGCTTTCCCCTCTATAAACTGGGATCTTGAAACTCCCTATAGGCAATAATCTGGGACCATCGTAGGACTCACTTGTCCTGTTTCCCTTTCCTTAGGGATTACTATAATATATTAACTGATGTCCAGTGTCTTGGAAATTACTGTTTTTTATATATTTTGTTTCTGTGTGCTTCAGGTGAAGGGTAAATTCTGTCCATATTATTCCATTCTGGCTAGAAGGATGTCTTCTTATCATAATTGTAATTAATTACTTATGTCCTTAAGAACAATATTTGCTGCTGGAATTATAATGTCTTGAACACAAGAATAATACCTGAATTCGCTCAGCAATACACACTATAACTCAGCAGAGGGTGTGGTGCACAGAGATACTCGTTAAACAAACCGAATGAATAATCGACAAGAGAATACGTGATTGCATATCTGTTTAGGAATTTACGGTTCCTGATTAAACATAGTCATTTATCGAATCGAACCTAGCACTTCTAATTTAGGTGATGATTTAAGTCGATGAACATCTCTTGTTTTAGCCAACCTGGTATCTACTTTCTCTTCTTCTAATAAAAGTGCACTGATTTTCCTGTAGCAAATAACCTCATCTTCATTCTCTGTCCATGGGGGCGGACATTCTCCGAAATGGGGATGATACCACTGCCAGCTCCAGGTATAGACTTGAAACTCAGGACGAGCTAGTCAGCGCATCCCATTCCATAATCTCAGTGAAAAGAGAGACAAAGAACTCAACCGGGCCAGTGAAACTAAAGCTTATACTTTCATAGTTATATTTTAAAAGAAGAGCTGTTTTTGCTGAGTATACGGAACAAGTTGATGGGCATCCTGGAGCTTCTAGGGGCCTAACTTGCTGCAGCAAGGAAAAATAATAAACCCAGGTATCTGGGCATGTAGGCATCATAACAGTACTATTTCAACCTCTGGAACCATGTGGACTGCTTGTCATGTGAGCTGATAAATTTTCCTTGTGTATTAAGAAATTTTACTTGGGCTTTTTTCACTTGCCATCTGAAATAATACACCAAATGAAGCTAGAGAATATTTTGAGATGATATATAAACTGTTTCTAAACCATGCTGTACACATAATGAAGGGTAAGGTGATGTAAGAGGAGTTAGAGATCACCACGGGCAATGCATCAGTCAGCTACTGCTGAATAACAAATCACCCCAGCATGGAGGGCATCCATACTAAGCAACTGCTGTCAGGCTCACTGGCATTCACACCAGTCAGGGCAGCTTTTTAGGCTGCAGGTCTATGCATCTGTGGGGCAGCTCTATGTTATCTATCTCCTTACTCTGTAACAAGCACCTTACCTGGGATAGCAAAAGAAAAAGCCAATCAGACAATATTTCATCCCTCTATCCACCATGTTTGCAAATCCAATTAGCCAACACAAGTGATACGGCTAAACTCAAAGAAGTATTCTTCACCCATCAGATGATGAAACATAGACAGATGAACAAACCCAACATTAACAGAGTGAGAATATGTCTCCTCCCATACAGATATAATAGAAGAGAAGAAGAAATGCTTGAATATTTCAACGTAATCTAACCTGTCAGAAACCTTCTCAAAGGAAGTGAGGCTGCATTTTAGAGAAAGGGCGCCATATTCAGATGGGTGAAAAGAGGCAAATGTGAGTGGTGTGTGTGTGTGTGTGTGTGTGTTTGCATGCCCACATGTACGCATTACAGAAAAGGAGCTATGATCACAAATGCAAACTGTAAAATGAATGAACTGAGAAGTTTAACACAATCACAACAGAATGAGATGGTTTCTGCCTCTTTTATGTATGTTTTCATAAGATGTAAATAAGCACACTTCTGTCTGACCAAAATATTTTCTCTCCTACATTCAAAGCAAGATGTTTTCTATTAACATTTCTTTACTGAAAATGACTATATGGAAAAAAAAAAACTTTAAATAATTGACATAACAAGCTTGCTGCTGGCACATGTTTGCTGACACAGAGAGGACCTTTGCTTCGTGATCTGATCACCAGGGAAAGTTGGGATGATTCAGCAACCACATATTCCTGTCTGTAGTTTTGCCCACACATCTTTTACTGCTTATTTATACGGTGGCTCACAATGAACCAGTGAGGCCAGAAAGAAGAGTTGCAGGGACTTCATTGAAATGTTCTTGTTATTTTATTTCAGATGTCAGATCAAAATTACATTTCTTATCACCATCTCATAATGATTCCTGCACTTTCTGATCTTAAAGTCCGCATTCTTAGCACCCACTTGGGGGGTGCTCTGAGCTGGAGCTGAAATGTCCTTGTGACCCAAGAAAATGGACTCACTTAAGAGCTGCACTCAGCTCTCCCCAGCCATGTGCGGTAGGCAAACCCATGAGCAAGAACAGGCAGTGCTTTCTGCTGGGTCTGGCCTGCTCCTGGGATGACCAGTTAAGAGAAGCTACCCCACAGACACTAACAGGGCAGCGTGAGTGATGAGGACACTGTAACTGTGAGAGTCCCTGCCTACCATGCTGAGCGTTCATGCTTCTCCTGAGGCCTGATGTCAATTACCTCATGAAACACATAGATTTCCTACTTCAGCATTTGTTGGAGTCTTAAAAATTTACTTTATTTATGTTTCATGGACACATAATAATTGTACACCTTCATGGGGGTAAACAGGGATATTTTAATACATATGTTTTACAGTGATCAGATCAGGGTGATTCGCGTCTCCATCATCTCAAATACTTATTATTTCCTTGTCAATATCCTCCCTCTAGCTATTTAAAACTATATATTATTGTTAACTGTAGTCATCCTACGGTGGTATAGAACACTAGAAATTATTCCTCCTGTCTAGCTGTAATTTTGTATTCTTAAACAAATCTCTCCCTATCTCTCCCTTTCGCCGAAGCTTCCCAGCCTCTAGGATCTTCTGTTCTACCTTTTACTTCTATGAGATCAGCATTTTTAAGCTTCCACAAATAAGTGAGAACATGAGGCATTTAACTTTGTGTTCCTGGCTCGTTTTACCGAACACAGAGTCCTCCAGTTCCAACCATTTTGCCGTGAATGACAGGATTTCATTCTTTTTATGGCTGAATAGTATTCCATTGTGTATACACAAATTTTAAAGAGTTTGTGTATATACATTTTCAATTCCTGTATCTCCCTGGATACTTCATCCATTCATGTATTATTGGACACCTGGACTGATTCTATATCTCAGCTGTTAGAACTAGTTCTAGCAGGCTCTTCAATAACCCAAAGTTCCAGGCTCCACCCAAGCATGCTCCAGGGTCTGTTCACATCATGATGCTGAAAATTTATATCACTCTTTTCATCCACATAAAAAGTTATTATGACAAATACTTTAAAAAGATGCTTATAAATTATAATGGTAATGAACATTGGACGAGGACCTATGATATTCCAGCCAGTGTTCTCAGTGATTTTATCTGTACCAATCCTCTCGCAAGCTCTATGAGGTAGGCCCTACCATCCTCCTACCCATCTTACAGGTTCAGAAAGTAAAGCGGAGAGAGGCCAGGTGCCCGTGGGGAGGGAGTTGCCTAGGCAATGACTGGGCCGGGGCACAAGCCCAGAGACTCACAGCCACGTCTGTCTGCTCAACACAGCACTGCACTTTCAAACACAGGAAGGGACGATTGCTCCATGAGAAACGGAAGACAGCTAGAGACTCACAGCCATGTCCGTCTGCTCAACACAGCACTGCACTTCTAAACACAGGAAGGGACGATTGCTCCATAAGAAAGAGAAGATGGTCAGTCAAGATTTGAAAAATGATTCAGTCTCCAAGGAGAGAAGAGTAAACTTGGTCATATACCATTTTCAATGTGTAAAATTAGAAAACAAAACAATAACAAGAAAAATAGAAAACGGACACACAACAAAACTGCTCTGCTGGAGTTCACAAGGAGAGAGGTCATTCCGCAACCCCTTCCCCGCTGCAGATAAGTGCAATGCAAGCTTCAGAGAAAGTCCCCTCATTGTTCCCACTCACAGGCCTGGACATCTGAGCCAGCCACTTTCTCTGCACCACAGGTGACTACCTGGAGTTCAGCCATGATGAACGTGACCTGAGCTTCATCTTCCTGAAAAAAAAAAAAAAATTGTTTACTGAATTCTTCCGTCCTTATCCTTTTGCTTACTGATAGGAAAAAAAAAAAAAAAAAAGCTTAATAATCTCTATATTTTCTCATGGCTCCCATAAGACTCACAGGTGATTCTTTTTTTTTTTTTTGAGATGGAGTCTCGCTCTGTCACCCAGGCTGGAGTGCAGTGGTGCAATCTCAGCTCACTGAAAGCTCTGCTTCCTGGATTCACACCATTCTTCTGCCTCAGCCTCCTAAGTAGCTGGGACTACGACTGCAGGTGCCTGCCACCACTCCCGGCTTATTTTTATTTTTTATTTTTTGTATTTTTAGTAGACCTCGTGATCCGCCCACCTCAGCCTCCCAAAGTGCTGGGATTACAGGCATGAGCCACCGCGCCAGGCCATGGTGACTCTTTTATTTACCTGTGACAGGGCCAAACACAAACAGTCCAATGTCTCTCTCTTTCCTGAGTGACTGGCTGAGACCAGAATTGTTTCCCTGAAACTCTAAAACTAGGTAGACACCGAGGTAAACGTTGCCTCTTCAGCTAAATGACTGAGACTTGCCATGATTGGAAAATATTCTCAGCTGTTAGTCACTCTCTTTGTAGCTTATCTCCTCTTCCCTACAAAAGGCTAAGGCAAAACCAACCTGCTAAGGGCTCTGATCTTTGGACGAGGGATGCTGTCTCTAGTGCACTTCCCCACATAAAATCAATTTCCTTGCATGTTTGCTTGTTTTTTTTCTTTGACAAGTTTTTTTTTAACCATAAAGTGATCCTTCACCCTACATCTTCTTCTCCTGTTATTTATGGTTAAATCAAATAGTAACTGCTGCAAGCTGCTTTCTGTCCTCTGCTGAAGTTGGAGTGCTAATGGATTGGTCCGCTCACACTTGCCATCACGTTCCTCCCCACCCTCAACTCTAGTTTGTACTCCGGCATGTTGCGCGAGGTGTCTTAAAGTGTTTGTGGCAGGATGGAGACCCTGTGTTTGCAGAGTAATCATGCACAGATATTCTTCGTCTCCAAGCACACACACAAAAGCGTTCTCTCATTTTTTAAATGCATGGCTCTTTTGGCCTCCCTTTTGAAGTTACGTTTAAAAAATATGACTATAATAGTTAGCACTTAGAGAGCCCTTACTCTGTGCCAGGCATAATAAGAAGTCCAGGCATGGATACTTCTCTCACTGGCACACAGAGCATCATCACAGGACACTGGAAGGGACACAGACTCCTCTTACAGAGAGAGGGAGCAAACAGTCTGGAACTGTAATAAAGTCTACCACACAGCTCAAGCTGTGCTGTTGATCAATGCTGCCCAACAGTGATACTCACTCCTATTTCTATCCTGGGCCTCTTTGCTTCTGCAAGCTACCATGGATTCTTAGCCACAGACTGAACAAATGTATGTACCATCACAGGCCACCTGTAACACCACGACATTCTTTAAAAAAAAAAACAACCAGCAAGTCTGCATGACTCAATAGGTTGAAACATTCACTGCATACGTAATATGTTGCTAATAAGCTTGCTAAGCACATATTTGAGGCATTAGTGGAGAGGGCCCCCATCATTACCTGGGGAGGGAGGGAGGGAGGGAGGGAAGGAAGGAAGGAAGGAAGGAAGAAAGGAAAGGAAAGGAAGGAAGAAAGGAAAGGAAAGGAAGGAAGGAAGGAAGGAAGGAAGGAAGGAAGGAAGGAAGGAAGGAAGAAAGGAAAGGAAGGAAGGAAGGAAGGGAAGGAAGGAAGGAAAGGAAGGAAGGAAGGAGGGAAGGAAGGAAGAAAGGAAATGAAGGAAGGAAAGAAGGAAGGAAATGAAGGAAGGAAGGAAGAAAGGAAATGAAGGAAGGAAGGAAGGAAGGAAAGGAAGGAAGGAAGAAAGGAAATGAAGGAAGGAAGGAAGGAAGGAAGGAAAGGAAGGAAGGAGGGAAGGAAGGAAGGGAGGGAGGGAGGAAGGGAAGGATATGAAGGAGGAGAGAGAAGAAAAGGAGAGAAAAGTTAGAAGAAAGAAAGGAAACAGAAAAAAAGGGGAAAAGTTGAAATTTAATTTTTCAATCTTCAATATAAAATATATATTATGAAGGGAAAATCAGAATTTATATGACTCTGAGGTTTACGTTAGTGTTCTGATTTTTTTTTGTTTTGAATTACATGTAAGAGTGGAGCTGTGGGGAAATGCTATACTTTTTTTTTCTCGTGCTTAGCTGTTCATTTCATCTAAATGGAGACAATATATCCATTCTACCCTAAATACTTATTTATTTTTTTCCAAATTATTCACAGGCCAGGAGAAGCCTCAGTGGCAGTTACTGGTTCCAAAACAAACAGAGTGAAGTGGGGCCGAATGACCCCAACAGAAAAGGTGGTGGCCACCTTGGCAGAAACACCTGTAATGGCCGTCTTGTCCCCGCGGAGTCCTTCTCCCGTAAAGGGGAGAAGCGTCATTTCAGATGTCAGCTCCAGCATAGTACTGGACAGAAACACTGGATAAAGATAGAAACGTTGGAATAACACGCATGTGTCACTCAATTAAAACAAAACAAGACAAGACCTGGAGCCAATCACCTCTGAAATGCTTGTTATGCAATATTATAAGCTCCTACAATCCCAGCCACTTTTACATCATATTCTATGTATGGGCAGGAGGGAGCTCTGGACGCTGAGCAGACCCTTGAGCTGTCATCTCCTCGCTCCCTGGAAATCCTATCACTTCCCTTCCCATAACCTTCTCTTGGCTGAATTGTGCCAGTCAGACTTCCTAGAAATTAAACTTTGCCAATGAGCAGGTTGGGATTCACATGCTGACATAATAAATTAAAAAATGAAGCAGATTAGGTCGAGTTAAAATAAAAATCATGCAGATATCATCAACCTAAAAGTTTAGAAAATTCTGCAGGGATAGATGACCTTCGGCCTAGGTAAATTAAAATAATGCAGTTTAGCTTCCTGGTCATCACTCATTTCAATCAACGTCATCACCTTATACAGAGGCATGTAAGTGGGAATTGGAGAAATATTCACCATCACTCTTTCATGACTAATAAGCAGGATATGGGCCAAAGATCTCAGCGTTCTGGGCTCCCCTCTGCAGATGCACTCTCATATCTCTCTCAGAGTCTCCTGCGGGCCCCACCTGTCCAGCAGGTCCTACAGGTCAAGGCTCTCCTATATTTGGGTGGGTCACAGTCGTGTGAAGAATGGGGAATGGCTTTCTTTTCAATGTGTTATTCACAGAAAACACAAAATGGCCAGTAAAGGTGTAAGACAATTCCCAACGTCACCAGTAGTCAGATAAACACAAATTTAAATGAGATTGCATTCCATGCCTATCAGATTGTTCAAAATAACCAAGGCTGAAATCAGGAATTGAGGATGAGAGCATAACTGCTGAAAGTTTGGCCAGGCAAGGTGACTCACACCTGTAATCCAGCCTTTGGGAGGCGGAAGTGGGCAGATCACTTGAGGTCAGGAGTTCGAGAACAGCCTGGCCAACATGGTGAAACCCTGTCTCTACTAAAAATACAAAAATTGACCAGGGGTGGTGGTGTGTGCCTGTAGTCCAGCTACTCGGGAGGCTGATGCAGGAGACTCCAGGAGCTGGAAGTTGCAGCGAGCCGAGATGGCACTACTGCACACCAGCCTGGGCAACAGAGAGAGACTCTGCCTCAAAAAAAAAAAAAAAAAAGGAACTGAAAATTCTCCACTTTGTCACTTTGCTGAATCACTTATAAGAAGCACTTGGCAATGTTTAACCATGCTGAAGACGCACGTACACGTTGACCCAGTAATTTTATTCCTAGGTATATTTAAGTGCACATAAGAAAACATGTCTGACAATGTCCACTTAGGAAAGGGCCTGAGCGCTGAGCTATGTGGGTGTATCCAGCTCAAGGGGTCTCTCAGCTAACTTCTGTTTCCTGTGGCTTGGCATTAGCTGTACGGACACTTCCAAGCTTGCTTCTTTTCCAGTGTCTTCTTTCCTTCTTATAACCACGTGATTCTCACCTTCAGTCCTCACACTTCCTCACAATAAGCGTTCGCTAAAATATTTTACATTAAGACCTTCTCTGCCTTTCTCATCCAGTGCATTGGGTCTTTGCGTGCATCAGCTTTTAAAATTCTTATCACAATATTTCAGGCCTTTTGTACATTATATTCTAGTAAAACGATTCCACCCAAGGTTGTCACAATTCAGAGATTACAGCTCTGTGCGATGTTTTGTTAGAAATATATTCATATATTCACTTTGTTAGCTGTCAAACACACCCCATGAGCCTGCATTTAACATCTCATTTGATAGCATAATTCAACAAAAAGGATAAAAAGAAACGCTATGTATTTATATTATGGAATGGATTTTTACAGGCATATTAGCTAGGCACACGCCGCCATGCCAAGGCAAAGCTTTCTGCACCTCTAACACCATAATCAAGGTCAAATAGGAAAAGGGCAGGAATAGAGGCAAGGAGAAAGAGGCAGTGGAATATGAGAATTTCTCCTAATTATGTAATCCTGATTATGTAATTACTTTTACTTTTTTTTATATTTTTATTTTTTGAGATGGAGTCTTGCTCTGCCACCCAGGCTGGAGTGCAGTGGCGTGATCTTGGCTCACTGCAACCTCTGCCTCCCACGTTTAAGCAATTCTCCTGCCTCGGCCTCCCAAATAGCTGGGAGTACAGGCACACACCGCCATGCTCTGCTAATTTTTTTATTTTAATGGAGACAGGGTTTCACCGTGTTGCCCATGCTGGTCTCGACCTCCTGAGCTCAGGCAATCTGCCTGCCTCAGCCTCCCAAAGTGCTGGGATTACAGGTGTGAGCCACCGCACCTGGCCCATAATTACTTTTTCTTAAGCAATCTCTCTTGTACATTCTAAAAATAATGTGGAAGTTATTCTTACAAAACAAAGGTGATAACCACCATCTGTGTTGGTTTGTCAACTCGAAAACAGCAACCCTTGACCAAATAGTTTAAGAAAAGATGTGCCCCATGCCAAATCCACAGATATTACCGTGATGTACCCAGACAGTGATTTCTGAGGGCAGGGAGCTGGAAAATCTCCTTCGGACTCCTATGGCACAATAGCAGGACCCGTGAGACTATGGTAACCGGATTGGTGCCGTCTCCAGTTCCTGTCCCCATCCGCATTTGCTGCCCATCTAGAACCTCTCTCCCACTATCTACCCAAGCCATTCAGGCGGCACTGGTCTGAGCCCTGGTTCTGGGTCTAGCTAGAGTGATTGGTTCAGGGTGGATGCGTAATCCAAGTTATGCCACACAAAGGCAGTGATCACCCACCCTGGGACTTGTGCTGGGCCTGTCTGGGGAGAGCAGCTTTCTCCCTGCAGTGGCCAAGTCAGTAGATGGATGCTGGGAGCTGCTAGCAGGGCTATCTTGCCTCCGGGAGGGAAAGGCGTGCCTGAGAAAGAGCCAGGACAGGGAGACAAGATGTTAAAAACACTGCCTGAGCACCTGACCCCAGATTCCTAGTACTGGGCCACCCCTGAACTTCTCTACGTGCATGAGGAACTTCATTAGTGTGGCACCTAATTACATCAATCGGAGAAAGCCACCCAATAAGCCCAGCAACCAAGAGGAAGTCTTCCACTGGGGCTGCAAACACACAGGGCCCCACACAATGCAGAGAATCCAACAGATGCCACCTGCAAAGAGAAGGCCTGACTCGCGGCTGCCTGCCAATCAGTCATTCTCTCGCGCCTCTTCTTTAACCGCAAGACCTGCTCCCATCTATGCAGCTTAATAATTTCAAATATGCACATCCCCAGAGTCTCTCAATCTAGGACCCACTGTGTACCAGTGGGATCTAAAGAGAAGACTGGCGACAGGATTTGTGGAAAGGTTTTATTCTTTGGTAAAATGCCATAAATGAGGAGATACATGCCTTTTCTTGCCTTTGGATATAAATGGGTGAGTTTGTGATGTCTGGAAGAGCTGCAGCTATATTGTGACCATGAGAAAACAGGCTGAACTATGACAGCCAACGCACTGGGCATAATGGAAGGGAAAGATAGAAACATTGGCGTAATGCTGGTGTGTCAATGAATTAGAAAGAACCTGGAGATGACCACTTTTGAAATGTTTGTTATGCAATACAACAAACTCCTGTAATCTCAGCCACTTTTACATAATATTCCACTAACTGCAATTGAAATCATTCTAAATAACACACAAATCTCACATCCTCTCCATGTATTTGCAACTGAGATTTAGAGGATGCAAGTGTATGCAGGTTTCCAAAAGCTCTGTGGGCATAAAAAGTCACCTCAAGAAATTCTTTCTGGTAGCTGTAATGGAGTGTAACCAAGAGAATGAGATTGGAATTACCTAGTTTCGTACCTTCATCAACTGCTGTCTGCCTAGAAGGCTTTGACCATTCAACCACAGTAACTTTATATCCATTGGAAGAGATCTTCAAAAGTGGGCAGAAAACAATTCCAGACAAGATTTTCTGGGGTCACCAAAAATGGGGCCCTCCCTGTCCAATTCCATTGCAAAAGGAAGTTCCAACCCAACCCACCTGCTCTCACTCACTCACTTATACTTTCATTAGACAGAGGCTTTGTGCCTAACACTGTAAAGCTCAACTTTTTAAAGAAGAAAAAGAGAACAGGTGATAAAAACACAAGGTGATCAGTACTAGTCCCCAAAGGGCCTCAGAAGGAAAGCTAAGTTTGGGTCTCACGGACAGCTATAAGGTGTCAATCTAAATAACAAACAAAGAGAGGCACTGAAGATTTTGAGTTTAATCAGGAATAGCAGGGCCTTGCAATGCAAAACATGCCTGGCAAGGCAACCATGGGTGCATTCAGGAAGGCAAAGGGTGACAAGGGATTTTAAAAGTAAAATGAGGAGGATTACATAAGTTGTTTAAAAATAATCATCCTTGGCTACAAGAATTAATCACAAGGGTGGCGACAGCCCGAGGCTGCTGGGCAGATGTCCCTGCAGGAGCACGTTGTGTGCAAGGTTGCAGTGGCCTTGGTCCAGGGCTGTGGTTTCTGGTGGTCTCCTGAGATGGTTCTCATTATCAGGCAAATATGTATGAGGGACTCCTCTCATGGTTTTCCCTGGCTCCATTTTGTCCGAGTTTGACAGAGTGAGTATTTTAAATCTGACAGCTTTCCCAAAAGCAAGGGAGGGACACGTCCGGAGTTGTGCATTATACAGATCCCTTAAACAGCCCCATGCAAGATGCATGCCACTCAAAGGAAAGGTGACAGGGAGTAAGAAGAGGGAAGAGAAGCAGAGACTGTCTAGATCGGGCTGTTGCCATAGGAAGGAGGGTTCCTTCTGCAAGTTGCATGTCTTCATGGAAGACTGCTCAAAATGAACCCTCTCCGCTTCCCACAGAAGTTCAACCCCCAAAATTCTAAGTGGCTTCTAAGCTGGAGAAACGCAGACTGCTTGCCAGACATACAAAGCTCATCGGGCTTAATACTGTGAGATATGAGATGTGTTCCACCTTATCCATAATCTATACCTCAGCTGTGGTGTTTACAAAACAATTGCAAGTAAGTACTAAGGGGCCATAACTCAATAGATACCCAGGCCCTGGTTTGACACATTAAAAAGCACATCCACCTAGGAACGGCTGAGGAGGGCTGGCAGAGGAAAAGAACAAGATGAGCCTGAAAACTTTCAGGGGAATAAAAAAGTAGGGAAAGACTAAAAAATGATGGAGATTTGTCAATAGGACACAAAAGCCAGCTTGAGGGCACCGCCAATGGGCAAATGCAGAACCAGTTAAGCATAAAATAATGATAATCAAGGAATATAACCTGCCGAATAGAGCAAGAATCTATGAGTCCATTCTGATATCAATGGATCGACTAACGATGTCTTAGTCAGCCCGGACTGCTATAGACTGAGTTGTTTAACAACAAACCCTTATTTCTCATGGTTCTGGAGATGGGAAGTCCTCGATTAAGGGGGCAGCTGATCACTTTCAGGTGAAGCCCCACTCCCTGTCCTGCAGAAGGCCAG